>NC_090652.1:199488798-199788798 GCF_040937935.1 Hyperolius riggenbachi | reverse complement strand
TAAAGCACAATAAAATGTCAATAAAATGGAAGATGAATGCTGGTTAGTTGCTCACTGACTTCTCTATAACTGTCCTGGAGGAACAAGTACTAACTAACTGTGGTGTGCTGTCTATATGAGTCTAAACACTAGGACAGATATATAATGTATACTAACTATATAGTATTCAGAATAAGTGACATACTGGCCTTCATTATTTTTATCTTGTAAGTTTTCTCACTTTGCAGTATGCACACTTTTTACAATGGTGTATGAATGTGTGCATCTGTTTTCAGCACCACTTAATTAAGCACAATACTTCAGGTTGAACTGATGTCCTGCTCTTTTGTGCTCCTGCATACCCTGAATTGTTACTTTTAGTCCTAATCTTAGCCTCTCCCTGTCAAATCTGCCTAATTCTGATTTCTATATTGTGCACAGCCCTAACATCAACCTTGTATTTAGCCTTAAAGGGACTCAAAGCTGATAAATTAAAAAGATTTTATACATACCTAGGGCTTCCTCCAGCCCCATCCGCTCCGATCGCTCCCACACTGCCGTCCTCTGATTCCCGCAGCTTCAGGAACCGGGTCCCATCACTGATGACAGTCGCGGCCAGCTACGCAGGAGAAGTGCGCCCTCAACGTATTTCTCCAGTGGCTGCTGGAGAAATACGCAAACAGCACACTTCTCTTACATTAGACTGGCTCTGACTGACAGAAGTGCGGGGACCCGGTTCCCAAAGCTGTGGGCAGCAGAGGACGGCAGTGTGGGAGCGATCAGAGCAGATGGGACTGGAGGAAGCCCGGGGTATGTATAAAATCTTTTTAATTTATCAGCTCTGGTACACTTTAAAGGACATAGGCGCTCTGAGCTCCACTACTTAGCCAATCTGGCATTGTAGTGACCTGTTGAAGCAGTCTTGTAGCTGTGAAACGTGTTGTCCTCTGTGCTGAATACAATTCAATTTTTAACCTATACGCAAGTCCTCATCAAGTACATCTCCAGGCAAATAGTATAATTCTTCAGATAGTACTGATTGATATATTGTAATCTAGACATTAGAATCTTAGCAATTCAGATTTTTACGTAAATATTTCTCAAAGTTCCAACTTAAAAAACAGGTTCAAAGTGACATGTGCAGACTTCACATCAAATACACATGTAAAAAACATATATATATATTCTCCAATGTCCAAAAGGTTAGATGTTCTTTTCAATGTGTGTGCTTAATACTGGCTTCGGTAAACCATTTCACTAGATAGGCATACTGTATGTACGGAAGCAGTCAACATTATCACCACCAGTCACCACGTGAGGAAATGAACTCGCCGGATATATATGACCACTGTTTGGTTGGACAAATTGTGCATCGGGCTGTATGGGTTAGTAACTGGCCCTGGTTGTGTCCCCACATTTTGTATTACATATGCAGTCTTCTCCAGCAAGATATCAATAACTCATGAGAAAGAATGTTCCACATAGCGTGATTTCATAAAAACACATAAAAGTTTTATTATTAAAATACACTCACACTTTGCTGACTTGGATGACAGGCATAGAGCTTTATGGGCTCTCCCCTGTTGTCTCATGTGTTAGCTAGTAGAGTGGCCGCACGCTTGTCCACTGTCAATAAGCACTAATGACTTCCTTGATCCAATCGATAGGCTTCAACATGTTTCATCACCTCACATAACTCAGTAGGGGTGTGGAGCCTCAGCAGACATTTGCTTATGTATGTTAGTCTCCTCCCCAAATACCATCCCTCTCTCAGATTTCATGACGGGAAAGCCAGATTTAAAAAAAAAAAGTTTCATTCAACTCTGTTTATCAATTCTGCAAGTCTTATTAGAGTTATTTATAACTACCAGAACTCAGGTATTTGGTATTTAAGTTTTAAGTTAGCTGGTGATCAGGCTGGGAGAAGGGAGGGTAAGTATTGATGCAAATGAAGGAGGAGAATGCCTACTCTCTACATGTGATCTGTCTCATAAAGCAGCTGTCAGAAAACATAGTAAGGCAACTTCCAGAGACAAATAAGCTTTTCTTCTATGTGTATACCCATTGTATTGTTTTCTCCATTCCTAACCACTTAAAATATCAATCAGAGCAAAGCAGCAGACACTAGACTACTTTTCTATAAATGGATACAATTGCATATGTGTTTTCCATTCCGTTGTTCAACATGTGCAGTGTGAACATGGGCTTAGTAATAGATTAGTCACACTTGGCTAAAGCAGCCAACTAGTAGAATAGGAAGTGCCGATCCTCTTATGAAAATACTCATATATGGACTTATTTTTTTTGCTAAACTACTGTAGTATTTCTTTAATATGTCAGTTTAGCAATGAGCTGGGGCTGTTTTGAGTGTGATGCTTAAAATTCTGTTTTAACCCTCCCCCCCAAAACCCTAACCCTAGCCTATATTTCTGATGTTACCCAGTGACCTTCTCTAAATTTAACCAATAACACTATCCTACCACAAAACAGGCCTATCATCACACTATATGCATTGAAAAACACATATGTGATTTTACGCATTTATAGAAAATTGATTTTTGTGTTTTGATGTACATTTTTAAATGTGTTTCTTATAGCATGGGTTTTTTGACAGATAGAAAATCTGAGAATGCGAGTCCCAAACACATGCAAAATCGCATTGCAATGTGATTTTAAAACGCATTGATCGATATCTATTGCAATGCATTGCGCAATGCACAGAAATGTATGCAACAGTCTACTATGAAATCAGAACTTCAGCAGAACATATGTGATGCTGAACAGCAACAAGTACCTAAGGCCTAAGTCAGAGAACACTAAACTCCCTTGACCTTTAAAACCTGATAAATTAGCGATACTATAATTAGTTATTGGTGATGAAGCAGTTGCTATTGGATACCATATCAGCTTTGCTGCACTCTGTGCTTCTTTGTTTACAAAGAAATGTATACAAACAATTTGTTTCTAGTGTACTAATATACTAAATACACTCCAATTTTTTGTTTTTTTTTTGCTTTCCAGGAGATAAATAAGTATTTTAGTGCTGAGGTAAAAAAATATATTAATGTATTAGGATCACTGAGAGCCAGTTGGGGGGTATCTGATTATTTGCTTTAAAGTGGACTTGAACTTAGAATGTCCTCTCTGCTTCAAAAGATAGCAACAGCATAATAACCTTTAAACAAAAACCTTTCTTTGTTACAGCTGATACAAATCCTAAAATAAATCACTGTTTCTACTTGCTGATACATGGAAGCAGACATATTGTTAACATAATCTGCTTTCAACCGACCTTATTTGCATCTCTGCCATGTCATGTGACACAAGGGATAGATCAAATTACAACTTGTGATTAGACACAAAAGAGGGGGAATTAAACAGGCTAAACTCTCTAAATACATACAGGGTGCATTTCTCTATGTTTTCCTTCGGTCCTGTGCAAGAGTTCAGGTCCACTTTCATAGAAGCACCACACAATTACTACCAAACATTATTTTCAGTCATTTTCAAATTGGGGGAGGTCTGTGGCCATTAGATTACAAAAAGACATGCATGTAAGCAGAACAAGACTAGAAAAAAACTCTACACAACCCTAGCATTAGTTAAAGTCCATCCATTAAGTTCTGATGGGATCTGGATACTTTCAGATATGCCTGAGATTTGACTGCTAGCAGCCTCTGCATTTTAGCCTTAATAGTTCTTTAAGATGCTGGGGAATTCTGCAGTGAGTCAGACTGCAAATGATGATTTTCAAAATATCTGTTCCAAGAATTGCCTGTGCAGAGCGTTGTTCAGAATATGTAATTTCTACTATGCAGCTAAAAGAAAGCAGGCACACTGCTGCAGACGCTGTATCCCCTTGTGTGTCCTGTGCTGGTGAGAGCCAGGCCGGCAAACATACAGACAATGGAGGCTTAACAGTGTTAAGTATCTCTCCTGAGGTTCAGGGCTCCCTAGAAAGGTTTCTGTGGATATCTGATAGAATAAAAGAAAGCATCTCACAGATGGAAAAATGTGATGTAATGTCTCTGTTGCTTCATGCTCCAAGCATGTGATGTGGATTGCTACTTTGTGCCTGGAATTGATCCTGCCAGGAAAGTCTAGTAGTCACTTTGTTAATATTAATTAATGTAATAGGGATTTATAATGGGTTCCTTCCCGCTTTGCCATCTGCTTCTGTTAAAATGTTACCTGCAGTAAGCATCTGTCAGCATTTCTTTGTTTCCTTTTCTGTACATTTTCAACTAAATTACACTCGTCAATAAAGTACCAGCCGCCATATCAGGAACTGTATGTGAACTAAGATATTTTTCTTCTTACCAGCACAATCAATTGAAATTCCTAGAAAATACCCATTTGAATGTTTGCAGAAAGCGATCTTACAGATTTTACCAGTGGAGCCACCTACAGCTGAAAGCTGGTATTGACTTAGCACTGATGCAGTCACTTTCTATAGGTTGAATCTCAGCCAACAATCTGCCAGCTACTGAAAGCAACTGCTGTAGAATTTCAAGTTACAAGTCTTTTCTGGCATAATAGAAGGCTGGTGCATTGAAGATGATAGTTTTCTCCTAGGAGATGATTTTCAGTTTCTTTTTTTAAAATAACTTTTCAGCACTCTGCAATTGAGAAAGTACAGAAAAGTAGGTAAAAATGTACTATCAAAATTATTTTGAGCATTTTCTTGCTTGCTGATGGCTTGAAAGGCATTTTATTAACAAGACATGATAATATCACCTGGAAGGAAACACAGGAGAAAAAGGGAATTATATATGGGCCCAGGACGCCCTTCTAAATAACCGCAGAGAGATGACCCAACATAACAGTATTCCATATGCAATTCACTTTTTCGCCTAAGTTATTTTTCTCCTATGAGATAATTTTTCATCTTCTGTTTAAAATAACTTTTCAGCACTCTTCCATTGAAAAAGTAGGTGAAAAAAGTATTGTAAAATGTATTTTATTGCTTGCTGGTAGCTTCAAAGGCATTTGATTGATAAGGTGTGAAAATATCACTTGGTAGAAAAAGTTAATTGATTAAGGGCCAGTGGGGTTTCATTTGGGACATTTCTCATTCAAAGGTAGACATAAGACAGAATGACATTATTAGGTATGATTCACTGGGTACAGAATGACAATATAAGTTATGATTCACTTGGTACAGTGACATCCTCTGCAGTGCATGGTGTTTAGAGTACATAGTCATGATACTAAGAGGAAATAACAATGTAATCCCCACAATAGTAATTGGCTTAAAGCGGATCCGAGATGAAAAACTAACTATAACAAGAAACTTGTCTATACATCTTATCTAAACTTTAGAATGTTTACACAGCAAAACTATCTGAAAACATCTTTAATAGAATAAGATTATTTCTTGCTGTGATACAATGACAGCAGCCATGTTGTTTGTAAACATTACACACAACACTCAGGGCCATATGCAATTCACTTTTTCTCCTCAGTTTTCTCCTAGGCGATACATTTTCATCTTTGATTTAAGATAACTTTTTAGCACTTTGCAAAAGTACCAAAAATTAGGTGAAACAATACTGTAAAAATTATTTTGAGTATTTATTTGCTTGTTGGCAATTTAAAAGGCATTTTATTTACAAATTGTGAAAATATCACCTAGGAGAAAACTCAGGTGAGAAAGTGAATTGCATATGGCCCTCAGCCTCTGAAAAAAAAACCTAATCCCCCCTCCTCCCTCCTCCCCTCTGCCTCTGAAATCTCTGGCTAGTAATTCCTCCCCCTCCTCCTGCCCAGACTGAGCTCCCATGAGCCCTTGCTACTGCCAAGGCTCTAAGAAAACCTGTGGGCGAGGCTTCTTCAGTTTATAGGGAATTAAAGTATTAAAACAAAAAAGTATTTGGCTTGAGGAATGCCCTATAAACAATAGGAAAGGAACACAATTATGCAATGAGTAAAAGTTCATCTCGGACCCACTTTAAGTCAGGTTCTTAGGGGATAAACTAATTCAAATCACTATGTTCATGGGTATATGGAAGCATACCTCAATATCCAGAGGAATCCTACACAAGCACAGAGAACAAGCTCCATGCAGAGAGTGTCATGGCCAAGATTTGGACCTGGGACTCAAACAATACTAGGTGATAATTTTATCCACTACACCACTGTACAACCCATATTACATGACAGTATACATAGCATGATATAGTATAGTGTAGGCGATTACTATATATTCTTGAGTAGAAAATAGGAGATCTGACCCTAAAATGATACTGTAAATAAAATCACATTTTATGCTTAGGTCATATTGCCTTAGTTACCTCACCGCTCCATTCTGCTGACCTTCTTCTCATGACCATCTTTCCCTCGCTTCCCATGCACTGCCCATGATTGAGTGGTGTGTCTGTGTGTTTTGTGTGTGGTGGTGGTATGGGGACTGGAGGATTGGGCTATGACAGTGAAAAAATATTGGAGACAGCAACCACATTCTTCTACTGTTGACATTCTTATCAAGCAGTTTTGCCATCTTCAATCAGTTTATTTTTGACTAGGTTTATATTTGAGTATATACTGTATACTATACGTTATTATTATAATTATAATTATTATTATTACTACTACTACTACTACTATATTATACAATTGGCTGGAAAAACATAATCGTAATCAAAGTGTACCTTCTTACTTACGGTTTGGACAGACTGTCTCCTGCCTTTCAAATGTATTTTTTGCCCCCTACATCTACATATATTGCATCACGTCATATCATATCATATCGCAGTATTATTCAAACTACTACTTCAAACCTAAAATACACAAAGATGGATAGAAAAACTTTTGTTTTCAAAGTGAACACAGTCAGGTTACCTAATAAGATGAATGAGTCAGTCAGGGGTGTGTATATAAACCACTACACAGAGAATTGAATGTGTGCATTAAACACCAAGTGAACACCTGACATAACTGGCTAAGCAAATTTGGCCTAATTGGCCATTCATGAGGCAATACTCATGCAAATATGCATTTGCTTTCGCATGCCAACTTATGCAGGGTCAAAAACCAATGCCGCAAAGCGGTCGCCCTGCGGGAATTAGTTTATGCTACAATTAGAATGATATGTCAGGTGTTCACTTGGTGTTTAACGCACACATTCAATTCTTTGTGTAGGGATGTGTACAGTATATGACTCTCTAATGATCTCCCTTACTGCTGTAGTTTGCTATTTTATAGCCTATGTGTGCAAACTAAACAGGATTTGATAGTAAAATGAACACTTGCATGTAAATTTTGAGCAACAACAATAACTAAATTGAGTTTAGAGAGAAAAAAAGAGGGTAGTCTGATACCGAGCTGGCAGTATGAGTTGTAGGTGGTATACTGGCGGTACCTCTGAAACCCTCAAGATACATATGCTCATGATGACTGCCTAATCATGCCACCTCCGAGTGATCAGCATGCAGAAGAAACTGGAGGCCTGACACACCCAAGAGGTATTGTGGCTGGCGGGAGATGTGATTGATGTTGGAGGCATTAAAGAACAAGTGACATCCATGCTAACCTAGAAATAAAAAAACACATATATAGGTAGATAAATAATAGTTCTACTTACGTAACAGATGTATTGTACTGTCCACATTATGATTCCTGTGAATTTTATAAAGGAAAAGCAGAGAATCCTATTCTAGGCAGTTTCCATCTTTGTTACCTTTGACCTCCTGACATAATTAGTGTTTTGTGTTTGTACGTGTGAATAGGCCCTTACCAGGTATTTTAAAAGTAATGCATTAAACATTAGCTGAAGTAGAAGTCTAAATGAAAGTGGTAAGATTTCTGCTGGGCCAGTTGCTGTTGAAATTTAATTTTTAAGGTGACAATCCCGCTTTAAATAAGGTAAATGACTTGTTGGTTGGTTGCCTATCCCAGTGGCCACATCATTTTTAATATTAGGCCAAGTCTGCAGTATAGCAAACCTCTGTTCAGCTAGTTGCTGCAAACCATCTGTCAGTGAAGTCATCTAACATCTTCATGTATATTTTTCATGTTTCCCAGTTCTCCACACTGTGCTTATCTCCACCTTGGAGACTGGAGCAGCCATATTGAAATAATGAGAAAAAACATCTGTACACAATTCTCTGCTTGTTTCTGACCGTAGTGCTGTGAAACTTTCTGCTTATGTAAGAGGACTCAGCTTAAAGTAGCCCTACTGTCTAGGAGGATAATTCTGCACTTAGCTACAAGGAGGAAGGATAATGAGTGATGTTTGGGGCTAGGGCAGCAACAAACACTTCTGTACTTCAAAGACTATAACTGCAATTAGGATTTTGCTGTTTTTTGCTGTTTTTTCTATGGAGGCTTGTTTAACAATGGCAGAACCGCACTAAACCAAAAGAATTTACAGCGTAGGACATACTGTAATAGGACTCTAAAGTTGCCCATAGACCTGATGATTATATGGACAGGTTCGACAAAGCGACAAAAGTATCTTTAACCGAATCTGATTAGAGATAAATTTGTCTCTTGTCGAAGCTGCCCATATACTACAGACCGATTCCCATCCATTCATTTCAGCATGAAATCTTCAGGGAATCGGCTGAGCCGCATGCACGATCGACCATGCGATCAATTTCAGTTCCGATATTGGTCGCTTTGTCAGTCGGGCATGCACTTGGCAGACCGATTTTCATCCAATTTCATTATAATAATGGTCGATTGGCCACCAAGTCACCTGATGTATGGCCACCTTAATATTTAAACCCATTTTCTGGCACAGACCTAAAAATTACATTTAATAGCTTAGGAAAAAGAGTGCTAAAATTTTAGCTTTTTTCTATTATTAAAGCGCTTTGCACACAGAGTTCGTTTTCCAGCTTTGTGGTGTGTACAGTATTTTGCTTGGATTGCATCATTCTACAGTTCAAACTACAAGGGAGCAAACACAGTATGAATCTGTCTAAAAAGATTGCAGCTTACAGTAATGACAGTCTTTGGTGCAGTTAAAAGGTCTAGGCTCTTTAGGGCCCGTATTAACTCACACCGAATTGCCAGCGATCGCTAGCTCTTTTTCAATCACTAGCGCATTGTTAACTTTACAGCAGTGATCTCACAGCCATGATTGCCGGCGATTTGCGATTGGTGCTAGATGCTAAACTCGGTATATGCAGCATTTTTCAGCATGTTTTGAGCGATCGCAATTGCAATGTATTTCAATCACAATCGCTCAAAAACCATGAAATTGTCCAGTGATTTGTACGCGTTAATCACGTAAATTTCTCCGGTGCAAAACACTAGCTCTAATCACTAGTGTTTTGTGTTTGTACGTGTGAATAGGCCCTTACCAGGTATTTTAAAAATAATGCATTAAACATTAGTTGAAGTAGAAGTCTAAATGAAAGTGGTAAGATTTCTGCTGGGCATTAGCCTAGGTGGGTTCATGGAAGGCAGCTGAAGGCCTGCGTGCTGCTCCCGATCACAGGCCAGTTGCTTGTTAGTGCTTGGCACATGTGGCAGACAGACGGCACCTATGAAGTTGCACCTGAGCATAGCAATTTCCACCCTCAGGCGCAACATGAGACTTTTTTTGTCTGCTGGATAATGCCCCAGCATGTGAGATGTGACACACGTGGTTTTACCAAAAGCTATCACCCACTTGTAGCCAGCAGTAGGGAGGCTGATCTGCCCAACAATCAAGCGGTTCAGCCATCCATGGAGAAAAGGCCTAAGTCACTCTGGGGCAGCACACCTCCAATTGCAAAACGTTGTCTTCTGCCAGATGATCATGACTGTCCACTCTGGCAGGGTTGTGTGATTCACAAGGAGTGGCTGATCAGAAGTAAGCAGTTTGAATACCACTCCACTGTGTACTATTTAGCCAGAGCTTAGCATCAGTTCATATGCTGTGATCATAAGACATGCTCATGTACACGGATGTGCTGCGAGAATGAATATTTTTCTGTAGTCTCTCATCTTTTTAATGGAAAAGTGTCTTTGTCTATGATTACCTTCATGCTGTTTTCATCATCTGAAGAATGCAGTGCGGGCATGATTATCAAACCAAGCTCTGCAGGAAAACAGATACAGTGCCCTATATTTTGATAACAGACAGGAAACATGTTATGTGTATCAGCACAACCTCAAATACTTCACTTCTGATAAGATCCAGAAAAGTTTACACAGGTAGTGTGTCTGTTATATAAGCAAAAGCTTGCCTTTTATTGTTGGTGCCTCTGAGGCCCCTGCCATTCAGAGACTGAATCACACATAATTGTGATCCGACTAAAGATATATAAATCAGGATTGCTGCATTATGTGGATTATATGGTTACGCAAGGTTTCGATTCACTGAATAATGTCAGTACGGTTGCTGTGTCGGGCTTTATGTGGTATCTCATGATGTCACACAGCACTTTTTACAGTAATAAGCAGTCACCCAAGGGAGGTCACTATCCCCAACAATGACTTCAAGAAATCTATTCCTGCCTTTTCCTCGGCCTTGTCGAGACTCTCTTGGGGAATGAAACATTCATTGCAAGCAGCACAGTTGAAGGAGCAGACGCTAGGATTACTGTGGTCTGAGCTGGCATGTCTGCAAGAGCAGGCCGCCAACTGCACTACTTAGGGGCTGAAGGGGAATAATTTCATCTCAGTCTGTCAATAGCAATAACACTTTAATTCATTACTATATGTTCCTTTCTCAACCTTACTTTCCTTGCACATTTTCTTACGACAGTTATGGCCAGCCTAATGCTATCCTTTCATGCTGCAAAATATTTCAAGTGATTGAACAGTGCACATGAAAGATGCTACCTCTTTGGGGAATTAAAAACCCACCTTGCTCGTTTGTAGACCATTCCCCTTAGCACTCAACCATTAGTGCTGCTAGCTAACATTAATATGTTGTTTATTTCTCAGCACTTTGCCATTGTAGAAAGCACTCAACTACTTCGCACCTGCCCCAGCATTTGTGGTGTGCGTTTTATTATGTAGGAAGCAGTCACTTTAAGTGGGAACGCAGGGAACTTGTTAAACGTCTACTACAAGGGTGAGATCTATTTTGCAAAGCATTGTATTTAGAATTGTTTTAATTCACAGCTGAGCACAACCCATGGGAAAGCTACAATAAGGATACGTGGAAGTACAGCATAATATGAAACAAGTCCATACCTTCCAATGTCCACTCTTGTACATTCTCAGATAGGAACTGATTTATCCAGAGAAATTCTCAGCTTCAACCCACCTTGAAAAACACACTTCTATTTTGCAAGCCCAAGTAATTGCCTTGGAATTCTCCATGAAAGCAGGGACCAATTGGAATACTAATAAATTAATATTGATTCAGAAATTATGTCTAATCAAAGACCCCTACACTAGAGCTAAATTACCAGAGTAGTTATTTGAAGTGCAGCTACGTTCAGATTAATTAAAGAGTACTGCCATATCTAGCACCACTACACAGAGCAATGCTTGACTCAGAGGTGAGAACTGTCTAGACAGGTCACATGCAGTCTTGTCAAGAGAGAATCAACAGCAGTCAGGTAAATTAATCTAACCCCCTTCCTCACCATTCCCTGGTGATAGCACTAAAGGCTCATACCTACCACGACAGGCAATTCTTGGAGCGATTGTTTCAGCAATCTCAAGGTACAGGCACGCGATCATGCGAACAATGTTTATCGCTGATAATGACTGTCATGGTGGATTGGATCTATAAGATCCCCAACGACTCCGTGCAAAGTACCGCGATCGCTTACATTTCCGTTCGTCTCCATCTTGTGCCGTCATGTAATGTGGCGTGATGTCGCAAGCAGGAAAAGGAATCACAGAGTGCTCATCGTCAAGGGGACGTCTCTGGACTCATTGGGTGGTGAGTACTCAGCTTTAGCTATTGGTGTCTGCTGTGGACCCACAGACAGAAGATCAGCACTGAACCTTGCTGAAACAACCACACAGTGGTTGGATGCTGGTATCTTATGTCTGTGGGTACTTTGTAAGGGGAAATAATTGTTTGATCTCCTGGCCCCAATAATTGGTCAAGGGGATAATTCCAGATTCTATTTTTTAATTAGAATTAATAGTTCTACTTTAGTAGCCTGTCTGTGTCAACACTTTCTTATCAACACATCTAAAAAAACATATAATGGGAAAATATAGTTTTGAATAGGCCCATATGGAGAAAGAATCATTTTTCATGTTTTTCCTTTTTCATGCTGTCCCACCTGCTGTCCCACCTAAACGTATCACTCAATATGATTACTAATGACTGGTGTTGAGCTTCAAGACATGTATGTCTTTTTCTTGGCTGAAATCATTGTTCCTGATTGTTTTGGATAGAAATCTATAGTGTGTACAAGCATCCCTCAGTGTCTCTGGCCTTCTCTTAAAGGGGTTCTGTGGAGGCTATTAAAAACAAAAAACTGACACTTACCTCGGGCTTCTATCGCCCCCTGCAGCTGTCATGTCCCGCACCATACTCCTACGATTCTCCGTTCCCCACCGCCGGTCTGGTCTAATTATTCGTCTACCTAGACAAATACTGCTCTCTCGTGTCATCAGGAGATTACTGTGCAGGCACGGTACAACGGTTTTTTGTACTGCGCCTGCACATTAAGCTCCCGATGACACGTGCGGGAGCGAGCAGTATTCGGCCACGGCCGTACAGCCACAGTTTAGTTACAAGCATAATTAGACCGGGACCGGCGGCAGGGAACGGAGGATCGTAGAAGGACGGCGCAGGGCATGAAATCTGCAGGGGGCCAATAGAAGTCCCAAGTAAGTGTCAGTTTTTTTTTTAATAGCCTCCACAGAACTCCTTTAAAGTCGACCTGAGGTGAGAGTGATATGAAGGCTGCCATACTTATTCCCTTTAAAAAAAATACCAGTTACTTGGCAGCCCTGCTCATCTACTTGGCTGCACTAGTGGCTGAATTACACCAGGAACAAACATGTAGCTAATCTTGTCAGCTCTGACAATATTGTCAGAAACACCTGACCTGCATGCTTGTTCGGGGTCTATGGCTGTAAGTATTAGAGGCAGAGGATCAGCGGGATGGCCAGGCAACTGTTATTGCTTAAAAGGAAATAAATATGGCAGCTCCATATCACTCTCACCTCGGGTTCACTTTATCAATCTGCTAGAACAGATAACCTCTACCAAGGCCCCTTTTCATTCTGCAATAAACGTTCCTGCTGCATGGTGCTACTCATGGATCCCCACCACCACCACCACCTCTTCGTAGAGCAGTATCTGTTGCTCAGCCAAAATCTGTAGAGTTATCATTCTAAAATACCATTCCAGGTGACAAATATTTAAACTATGTATCAAGGTCTATATCAGTGACCATTCAGAACTATTTACACGCACATAATGGGATGTACTAGTAACCTCCAACCCATGCAAATATGTGCAGCGAATGCCTTTCTGTCTCATTGGTAAATCATTTCCAGCGACATCTAATTTTTTCATTGTCTAGAAGAGATCACATTGTCTATTGAAGACCTTTGATTATAAGGTCACGGTCCTTGAATTATAACTTAATCTATAAAAAAAATAGTTTGGGGTCATCCTAGAAGGCATACTTATTCCAAATATGTACAAAACATCACAGAATCAGACCTTCAGATAGCTGGTATTACATAATTTGCATTTTAGAGAGCCTTTGTTTTCATTATTTAATCAATTATACTGTAGCTTTCTGGCAAACAAAGCTTTTTCTTGGGTCATTTTACAATTGTATGCTTAAGCGGAGTGGACATTTATTTAGGATGGTCCAAGTCACATCTTGTTTACTGTATTGTTATTATGTTGCACACACTTAGCCACATTTTTCTATGGTCTATGTGCTAAATGGCAGGATACATCTCATCTAATAAATGAATGCAGTATGAGAAAGCCATGGATTGAAATACCAGGCCTATCATTAGAGTTAGTACAATTGTATTAGCTGTTATGTCCGGAAAAAAGCAGGTTATAAACATTCCCTAACACCATTATATCATCTATTCCGGCCAAACGAAATTACATTTGTTTGTGTTATGAAATCACAAAAACTCTGAATCTCCCCAGATGAAATAACAAACAGGATATTTCATCATGGCTTCAGCTTGAAAAAAAATTAAGTGGACATTGTTTAAAGCCACTTAAACTGTTAAAGATCAATAGATTTACTAGAAAACCTAGAAACATTTCAGTTTAGTTTAATATAGGATGGCATTCTGCAGTCGCAAAGATTCTATAGATAAAGCACATACCCTATTTTAAAAGGGCTCTACCTGCTGGGGAATATAAAATCAGTGGAGAAACGCATGATGCAGCCTGATCTTATGGTAGTTTGTATAGAAGAAGGGGTTGCCAATCAATCATTTGATTCTTGGAGTGATTATTTTCCCATTTACTGGGACAGCCCCACTGGTGATAGTGAGTGTTTAGTGCTTCCCATTCACATTGGTGTACCAACAAGAATATTCTGCAGTTGGCATAGCAATATACCTTTTATTCAATCTGGTATGAGATACTGAGATTTATTATCATTATTTAGTAATTATATAGCACCAACATCTCCCGCAGCACTTTACAGAGCATATATAGTCTTGTCTCTAAAAGGTTATACCCATCTCCTGATTATTTGTGCGATTTTTCCGACAAATGACAATTTTTTGAGCGACAAGCAATCATTTCCACGATCTCATGAGGTAGGTACCAGGGCGTGATTAGTTGAACAATGCTTTACAATGCGCAGCAACAGTGAACGTCACTGCAAATCTTTAAGATCCCCGACAACTGCTGTGCAAAGTGCCGTGATTGTTTAAACTCTCGCTCGCCCCCGTCGTGTGCTGTTGCGTTTTCCCATGGTCAGGAAGATGGATTGGGGAACCTTGTTTACTCAGAGGCGTCACTGTGAGCTACCTCGATCCATTGTCAGGTGAGTGTTGACCTTAACTGTCCCTTAGAGGAGCTCACAATCTAATACCTACCAAAGTCATAGCCAATTAGTAACTTATGTATATATTTTTGGGATGTGTGAGGAAAGCAGGGTGTCCAGAGGAAACCCACATAGACACATGGAGACCATAGAAACCTTGTTCAGATGCCTGGGATTGGAACCAGGTATCCAACTCAGCAAGGTTAATGCCATCCACTACACCATCGTACTACCCATCTAAAATGTATTGTAGAAAATAACTAATTGCAAGTTTTTGTTGGAATGGGTATTGTAAAAACTAAAATAAGGCCTTGACTTACTCCTGAGTTACTGCCTAGAATTACCCCAGCTCTTCCAGGAAATTACTAATATCTGTACTATCCCCCTTGTTACTGTAACACAGGAATCAACATTCAAACTAAGAATTTTCACTGTAATTTTGACAAGCAAAAAGTATAACCTCCCATTATTGCACAAAAACTTCCTTTTTGTTTGTTGTCCCCCTTCCAGCCTGTGGATTCTTTAAGTTCACAGCCAACAACTTGGGAACAATTTGCAATATACTTAATTGTTGGTGGAAAAATAGGGAAGAGACTTTGATAACAGGAAACGCAAGTTATACTTCAGTTGTTGAAGTTATCACTGTCCTGTGAACTAAGCCCTAGATCAACCATTACTGAAAAGTGGCAAATGCTAATACAACATACATTTATGAAACACAAATCCGCTTCACAAGCTTCAACTGATTTTCCTTCTCTGTAATAATATCTCTATAATGAGACAGTTTATTGTACAGATTTTAATCATTGTGCATAATTTCCAGGAATAGTAATTCTGTTTGAACAAAGTGCTAGGAAATCAGCCACCATAGTTAACACGTAAGGGGGAGGATAAATTATCATGTCACCGAATGAATGCCTTTTACAGCCTGTCCGATGCCATCTCTTTACATTCTGTTGCTCAGAGTCAGGCTGCACACAAGCTAGTGAGGAAGAAAGCTGAAATGAATTAAAAGTGCATCAAGTATAATTATCTTTGTGCTCCAATTATTCAGTTGCTATGACATGCAATTAGATACAAAACAATGGAGCCAGAAGAGGTGGCTTTAGGAGAGATGACATCTTTTCAGGCAAAATTCTTCCCAAGTCGTAACCTATTAGGGACATTAATTTTTCATATATATTTCCAATGTCGGTTTTGGGGCAAAGCAAGCTGGGATTGAGTTAATGCAGAGACGCATCAGAGACCTCTCCCATCCCTTAGCCTTGATGTCAAGTGATTGTGCTTCAAGAGGAAAATACTCAGTACTTCAGTGCAGCCATTATAAACATTACATGTCGAGTAGATAGTGCCCTTTATGTATTTGAATTAGATTTCATCCCATGTTGTGTGGCTTTGACATGATGTCAAACAAATGTAATCATCTTGGATCTAAGGAGTGTCCTGCAACAATCACTATATCAAAAGTGTCTTGTTAAAAATAAAATACAAATTGCAAAGCATAAAACATGCATCAGTCCTGACATGTCTTACCTAATACAGCAACAGATTTTTCTTTTTTCGGGGGTATTTTACGTAAAAGATCCCAGTATATCCTACAGCCCTGCAAATTTCATGTTTTCTTTGTCAAGAAGAGATATTGCAATGTTATCATTAGAATTTCATGGTGAAAATAGTGATCAGATGGAAGAAACACCCTACTTGTTTTTTCAGATGTCTGTGAATTTTATTACTGTCTATGTGCCGGATTAAGCAGTCATTTATGTTACCATCATGAAAAAGCTCAGCATAAGATACACCACCTGAGACAGAAAAAAAAATCCTGCCTTCCTCAGACACTAATGGTAAAGTTTTAGTCTGCTATTATCAGATCAGTCCTCATATCTTTTAAGCCCAATTAAACCCAAAATTAAAAAAGCAAAGTCTCAAAGTAATTGTGTTAATTACTGCAAATTATTACCTTGAGAACTGAACTTTTTTTTAATGGAAAAACCTATTTTTGTAGTTCAGCAGGTCCGCAGTTGTGTGCCTATCTGTACAGGCTTCCTAGTTTTCTTTTAGCAACCTGAGGTCTGCTTACCACCTATTTCTAATGTACAATCTGGTCAGTTGTGGAAAAAAGAAAAAAGAAAAAACCTGCAGGGGTACCAGGAGCCCTTATGGTGTATTACCTTCAGATAAAGGAATTAAAATTAAGAGTAAATATACTCACAAGTGTAGGTTGCTATAAGGCAACCACTTGTACAGGCGTGTAGGGAAGTCCCGTCCCCACTCGGTCTTTGTAATGCTCGGTCGCTGCTCCTTGAAAAAAGGCTTCACTTCTTGTTAGTTGTGAAGGACCCACAAGCACCTGTAATTGACCTGAGGAAGCGGCTTGGACCGCGAAACGCGTTGTCTATTGTGCTAAATAAACCCTCTTAACCATTCATCAAGTGGAGTCTCTTTGTATAAAGGGAACACCAAACACACTATACGGGCGCCTCCTATCCCCTTCGAAAAACATTCTAATGTACAAGTTCTGCCTACTCTTGTAGATACATGGTTTCCACTGATGCTTGGAAAACTGCAAAGCTTCTGTGGTTTCTCCTACATTTAATATTACATGGTTTTATCATATCAAACTACAAGCTGAGTCCAGATAGGACAGAAAACAAGATGGACTGCACTTGCAAGCACATTTCAGTTTTTCTGTAGTGCGTCATGTGGTTAGAACAAGAGATAACTGACTGCAGCTTGCCTTCCCTATAGGAGCTCTACAACAGCACATGCAAAAAAAAGTGTACCAAGATTTCCACCAAACCAGCTAACCATCCACAGTCCCATTTCCAGCTCCATTCTTTAGGGGAGAGATACTAAACTGTCAAAACAAGAGAACAACTTCCAGATACAGAAACTGTGTCCTTCCATCTGAACCGCTCTCATGTAGGCAACACTCCACAGAGTGATATTCTTTATATTCACACTAACAGTACTTTGTTGATGGATTATCAGAAGTATTCCGTTTATTACATCTTAAGAGTACAGACTCAACTTCCTAACTTTTATGACCCGATGAAGGAATATTCCCAAAAGCTAATGCTTCAAAAAACTACTTTTAATGCAAATAAAAGGAGTATCAACCTAACTGCTTTTCCAATGCTACAAGAGCACTAACATAGCATCTTCAGCTGCCAAGCCAAATTCCTCAAAAGCAGGAATTTACTTGGCCAATAAAATCTGATGACAATTTCAGATGCTGACCAAATCCTTGAACCAGATGGGAGAAGAACAGTGATAACCAGGGCTGGGCCCAGGCAGAGGCGAGAGAGGCTCCAACCTCAGAGCGCAGTGTAGGAGGGGGTGTACAACTCACTCAGCTATCATTCCCTTATTGTGTTTGAAGCAGAGAGAGATAAGAAAAGAGCATACGTGGCAGTGACTGCAAGCCAGATAACTAGAGATTAAGGGGTTGGGGGCCCTGGAGCGCCTTATGGTGGCCACTAATGATCCAACCTTTTTCATCCAATCTTACCAGATCTATGTAGTATAAGAGTAAATTGTGTGAATATACTGAATGGATACTTCAGGCAGTTACCTTATATTACATAGAAATGGTAAGATTGAATGAAAAAGATTGGATCATTAGTGGCCACCATTAGTCTAATAGAAATCTGTGTGTGACGACTGGGGTGGGAGGGATGGAGGGGCGCACTTTGGTGTCTCAGTCTTGGGTGCTGGACGACCTTGTCCCGGCTCTAATGATAACTTACTCATAACTGCTAGCTAACTGATCCCATTAATTTAATTTCATTGGGGTGGCTAAACACAAGATGCAAGAACCTACAATAAGTTGCTCTAACTAAACTCTGCAGGTAGCAACTAAGAGATACCTGGAAAATGAGGTATTTATTATTCATTTTCTATAATATTCAAGGGAAAAGGGTGGTAGCAGGGCACTAAGTTGTGCTTTCAAAGCCAGCCAGCATTATATTTAGTCTTATAAAAAACATGAGTTGAAGAGAAAGTGGAAGGCGACGGTATGGAATTTTTAAGGGTCATCTCATATTGCTCAAATAAATTCTTATCAGCACTGACATTTTCTAATGATGAGGGAGGATATCACCCACAGTGTCATTAGTGACTTTCTGTATCACATGTGATTTATTATGTCTTATTATTATTATATACTTATTACCATCCCATCATGAGGCAAATTCACTAACCAGTGGTAAAATTTTACCCGCACTCCACTAATGTAGCATGCGGTACCAAGGCCCAAAATGGCTCAGGGGATTTGCAGAAAACTACTTTTATGCACTGGCCAGCCAGGTAGATTCCTAGGTGCCACCGGCAAAAAAAAGGCACCACAGAGTCATACCAAACACGCCATTTACCGTGGAATTATTATAAAGAGTTGATGGTAAGATAAGGGATGGAATGGAAATTTGTATACGCTTAAATGGTCACTGATTACATAACAATAATATAACAGGTTCTATTAACGTGGCATATTTTACATTTGTTTTTATTGACGCTATAAACTTATGCTTAGCTTAGTCAATGTTTAGCCAGGTGGTATAATGTTGAAAGCCATGGTTAAAGAGGAGCTGTTAGGTATAAGGTCTCAGAGAAAATAAACACATATATCAGTAGCTAAAGATTGGCTGTACTTACATTACATATGCATTTCACTGTCCACGTTTGTACTTCACAGAGTTTGTATATAGTATATGCAGAGATTGATGCTCCTGACAGCTCATGGCAGGCTCCATGTTTGTCTGTCTCCTATGAAGTCAAATGTGTCGTCATGTCCTGCCTGCTTCCTGATCACAGAAAAGCTCCTACTGAATAACACTAGTGTGCAGTGAATATTAATTAGCCATGTGACTAGGAACAATAGCGGACTCCTGCAGTGTACTCTGCCCGGAGATTTATCTGTGCTGTGGCTGGACTGAGTTAGAAGCTGCTGAAACTTGATCCTTTATTCTCCTTAGCAGCCGAGGGGAGGGCCCCAGAATGCTTTGCAGTATGGTATGCGGCTTGCGTCCTCTTGGGTCTAACAGCTTTGCTGATAAGCACACATCAAATGTAAGAGAGATTTTTATCTTCACTATTGCCTTTTTGGCTTCCGTCTAAACTGTTTAACACAGGAGAATAGAGGTTTAAATTAGCTTCTGCAGCCTGACAGTTACTCTTTAAAGAGAGTCTGAAGCAAGAATAGATCTCGCTTCAGACCTCATATATAGCAGGGGCACGTGTGCCCCTGCTAAAACGCTGCTATCCCGCGGCTTAACGGGGGTCCCTGTCCCCCCAAATCCCCTCCGTAATTCGGGGGAGCGCTTCCGCATTGGGGCAGGGCTAACCGCCGCAGCCCTGCCCCACGCGCGTCTGTCAGCGCGTATCTCCACCTCTCCCCCGCCCCTCTCAGTCTTCCTTCACTGAGAGGGGCGGGGGAGAGGCGGCGATGCGCGTCTGATAGACACGACTGGAGGCAGGGCTGCAGTTGTTAGCCCTGCCTGCAGGAAGACAAATCCTACGACCAACTTACCGACCAACTTTTGCGGGGGGTGGGTTGGGGGTGAAGGGACCCTCGTGCAGCTGCGGGATAGCGGCATTTTAGCAGGGGCACATGTGCCCCTGCTATATATGAGAGCTGAAGCGAGATTTAGTCTCGCTTCAGTGTCTCTTTAAGTATGACATATTGTTTAAGTGAAATGGCCTGTGTGCAAGTATTGAAAGTGTTTGTTGTGTGTTTTCAGTTTTGTTATAAAATTGTCATAAATATAGATTGCAGATACAAAATCATGTTCTCTATAATTTAATGCTATTGAAAATAATCAATCTTTCCATTTGAATCTGAAACCAGCTTAGAATTTCCAAAACTAACATAAATCACCATACTTCTATTACTGTTGCCAAAAGACAGTCAAGAAATACCCACCTTGCTGCAGGAGTGTTTAGCTGCACAGAGCAGGAACCTTATATTACTCATTTTCCACATCTTGACTAATCTATTGCCTAGTTTCAAACTTTGACACTCCTATCTAGTCCCATTAGAAAAACAAATAACAAACAGTGAAATAACTGTGTTTTATATGCACATAAAAAGTATCCAGCTAAAATAAAATATCTTCCATTAAATTTTGAAAATGTGGCTACCAGTCACTGAAAGAAAATGACAGACTAAAGCTACATACACACTTTCAATTGCTTTTGCCAGAAACAATTGCTAGTGATCATTTCAGGAATTATAACTGTACCTTACTTGGGTATCACTTCTAGCCTGCTCGGTAAAAAGTATATGTGGAAGGGGAGGGGGGGGGGGGTGAATTAATAACCTTGTATTAGGACAGTAAAAGAACAATAAGAGTTGATAATCATTGTATCCAATGCAAAATTGATCCTAAAACCTTGGCAACCACATTTGGGGACACCTGTGCACACATTCGATTTTTGCCATAAATGATCACAATGTGAGGAACGGGCGGGAAGTTGCACCAGTCAGTTTTTGTGGTGAAAATTCCCTGCCTAGTTCTTCCCTACATAATGGTTAATAAAACATTTACCCTTCCCACACTCTACCCCTGTGTTTATAATAAGTCGCATTGAATAGAAGTGAGAAATGGTTCTTATTACAGGCAGAGCAAGATGAAGAGCGGTACACATGTTTTTTTTTATGAAGACACTAGGGAAGGTGTGGAAGGGTTAAATGCCCTTATTAAACACTGAACAAGGAACACATGCTGTACAGTATTGGAGATGAAGAGTTAATCGCTCAAAAAGCAGAGGGAGGAGGTGGACTTAATCAGGTGATCTGTTCTATGCTGGGGAAGCAACTCTCACTCTGCCAGCAACAAGGAGCTACTGGATGCAGCCAACTTTACATATATTTATTGCAAAAAATAAATACAGACGTGCAATGCACAAAACTTTGTGCTTTTCCAATTAATGCAAATTTACTACCATCTGCATTCAAAATCAGAGGCTGAACATGCTTATATTATTTACATGAGGCCAGTGCTCATGGATGATGATAAGACAATAACTTGTGATGTTTAAGTGAGTTCCATGTAAAGTATAAACATAGTAATCAAGTGGAAAAAAAACACAACAGAAAACTGTGCAAAGCTCAACTAACATGCAAAATGTGTTCCTGTTGTAAGTTCACACACCCCATGTCGGTCATAAGAAAACAACGCACTCAGTGCAGTCCTCAGAATGTAAACATTTACTTTGAAATATTACGAAAGATGAAGGCTCTGCTGTTCCAAGATGCAGTGAGAAATCCTTGTGTTATTCAGCCACAGCTGTATACAACATACGACAATAGTGCACTGTACTGCAATACTAACATTGTTTATATAATTCAGTAAGTGATGCTTAGAGCCTAAATACGTTTATTCATCAACTACAAGTAAAGACTTTTCAACAATAACAAACTTGCAATTCTTTCTAGGGAAAAAATACATTTGTTAGTAATCCGTTAGCAATCTGAATGAAGTCATGGTTATGAAGTCGTGGTTCTGATTCCAAAAGTGTTTAAATTATGCAAAGTTGATATAACATGATATATACCAGCTCAGCTATTTTAATTGAATAAAATTAGCTTTATAAAATAACATCCATTATGAAAACATGTTATGTAGTGTACTCTTCTGTCCAGTGCTTAACAACTGGATGCTTTATCATTTGCAAGCAGAGTTTCAGCCAAAGGAACTTATATGACTTTAGATGTTCTCCAGGACCCCATATCCTTCCAGCATAAATAACCCAACCTCACACTAACCTTCCACCCTTCCATGTTCTATGTAAAGGCTCAGACTCATGAGGACTAATGGTCACTGGGATTGGGACTTGATCCCTCAGGTGACAGTTCAGGGCTCAATTTGGAACATGCACATTGCTAGCTGCAATCTATTGCTATGGAAGAGTAGGAGGGCTGACAGTATGATGCACAATGGAGCGGCCAGGAGAAGGCAGAGTGAGTAGAAGAAAAACAATGTCCTCAGCCTGTACTAGGCTGAGAGGATCTGCTAGGCTGACGTATCGAGAGGGGACCGGGGGGGGGGGGGGGGGCAGCTAATTGCAAGCATCTAGCATGCTTGCAAGTCTTAAGAAGGGCCAATGCCTTCACTTCTGCTGTCATAGCTTTTCCCACAATTTACACTGGCAAGGCCGTAGTTAGAATCAGTGGTAGTGAATTTCATGAAGAAAAAATAATTAGCAAAACATGCTGTTTTATTTCAGAATTCCACTTTAAGTATAGTAATACATATTCTCCATGGCTCCCCTTTGTTTCAACTGAGGATGTGAAGCTCTCAAGAAAGCAGAACTGATCTGCTGCTAAAAGTTACAAAGAGTTAAAATACTTTATGAAAATGAACAACATCTGGTGCATCATGCGCAAAACATCAGACAGACCAGTTCAGCATGTTATCAGGGTCTTGGAACAAAACCACATATTGTACACATTGGACACAACAATAACACAATTCATCTGGTGAGCATAGAGGTTATGACTAAGACCATAGACCGGCAACAGAATCAACCGCTGTTTTGTTAACAGAACAATATTATACTGTGTATATTTTAGAAGTTCTGTGAAGTGCTGTGACTTTGTATGAGGTGTGAAAATTGTAATGCCTTTGACCCAAAGATCACAGAATAGCGCTGTCACTGTAAGGGCTGCTCCTGATTTATTGCAGGAGAGGAATGGATGTGATCTGTAGTGTTCACAGTGAATGGCTGCATACTGCAAGGTGCAAACTGCTTCTAGGGCATCAATCTGTCTGTGTTTACACGTGAGATGTTGTAAGATTACATCGAAATATGCACAAACAATGTGTTACTCCATGTGCTTTCCGCACAGCAAACTTTCAATATACAAAGAAATGGGTTAGTTAATGTTTGGCAGGTTTGGTGGTTTCCCATAGGAATCACACCATCTGTTTTAAGAACTTTTTCTTCTGCCTTTTTCTATCTTGTTCCTATAGTTCCAAAAGATCCCTCTTCTTTCTGTTCTTACTTTATGTTATGTAAAAGTATACGGCATCTATATACACTTTCTTCTATCATACATCTCCAGAGTAGATCAACTTGAGTTCTTAAAGTAAATAGAAAACACTTGTGAATTCTATAACAAATTCTGTCCTGTTTGTTTGGGTTATAGCTGTGTTTGTAGACACATGCTTTAGCTAAGGCCGGGTAAACATAAGCATCTCATTTTTAAAAATGTAATATAAAAATAAAACTATGCAGGATTTGAGATATATTGTTATATACACACACACACACACACATACATTTAGTTTACTTTTCCTGAATTTTAATATAATTTGTGATAATGCCTCAAGATTGATTAAGTAAAGGGCAAGAACTGTGCAGAACAGCAGAGGAACAAAAAGTCTGTGATCAGGTGACAAACGTTTGCAGCCCTCTCCTGGCTCATATCAGAATATAGTTAAGAATTTCTGAAAGGTCACTGAATTAGAGTTTATGCTATTGCAGCCTGCCAGAAACGACAAAAAAAATTCACAGAATACACGGCAATGAAAAGTAGAATGTATTTACTGTTATTCCTTGCGGCACTTGTCCAAAGAAATAAGGCATTCATGTCTCACTACAAGGTAGTGGTTTGGGCAATGGACATCAATGAAGCAGCCAGAACTAATGCTGTGTAGCTCAGACACCACAAATAATTAGATTTCCAGCTACCTTTAGAAGTGTCCCTAGTGAAGAGAAATAGATATACTTACCTTATCTTGGCAACCCTAGTGCTGGCAGGTCCCTCGATGTTTTGCTCCTATGATACTTATTCTGACTGATTTCCTGCACTGTCCCTTAGTAGAATTACATCTACAGTCTCTAAATACACCCAAAAGTAGTAGAGACTGCAACAGTAATCTCTAACTGCTCACAGTTCTCTAGGCCAGGAACTGTGAGAGGGAAATGTTGTTTGGAGGCAGACTCCAGTGAGGATATTGATGATATACGGTAGGTACCGTAACTATTTTTCATTGCAGCTGAATGTTTATATTTCATCAGTGGACTACTATAAACATACAAAGCCTTGAGCCTGGTGTAATATTCCATAACCAGACTGGCTACTTTCCTTCACCACATACTAATAGGGGTGGCATGAATTAGATGTACTGTATAAACCTAATATATATTCGTTATAATCCCTCTTCTAGTTTAAAGTATCACATACTGGTCATTTTATAATAGAGCTAAGTGAATATCAAAATGTTTCCTTATGTACTAAGCCAATAAGAGGCATTGCATGTAAGTATAGGTTAAAAATGTTAAAGCTGGAGTTGCCTGGTCAAGCCTATCAGCTGTATAATACATAGACTGCAGATGAAACAATGTATAATACAGTAGTAAGTCTGGTGGAGTGATGGGGAAGGAACTGAGAAATGATTTGGAAAAGTGATGACTTTTGGATACTACGTAGGTGGAAAGAGCAAACACAGCACTGTCATATCCTGTTGAGTTCTTATGTTCTTTAAAATTCCCCTTGTTTTTCTTTTTCTGTATGATTCAGCTGCTGCAAACATTCCCTAAACCCTGTGTATTTCTGAGTAATTCTGGGAACACAATTGGGAAACACAGACATGAGATTTCGTCAAGTGTTCAGTCATATACTGTTGCTGTGTAATAAAACAATATGACAGACTCATAGCACAATGTCCTGCATGGAGAACCCAAGGCCTTAGAAAAGTGGCATTTTATCTTCTCATTTTCATAAGCGTATTTCATATTTCTTGCTTACATGGTGGGAGAGGTCTCTGGACTCTCACAATCCCCCTCATTGCTCTTGCATATATCAGTGAGTCATATAAGAGAAGCCACCTTGAGTCTACAATCTAACAATGTAATTAGCTCCCATAAGCTCACCTGGAAGCTCAGTGCTGCTTCAGTTGCTCGCATTCAGCTGTATTTCTATGGGATCTCTGGATGAAACGCAGCTTGTCAATCACAGCTATATATAACAAGCTGCGACACTCGTTATCACTTAGTGAAGAGCGTATTTGACAGCAGATAAGAAGTGGTCGGCTTAACCCTGACTGCTCATTTTAGATGTGAACACGTGAGCAAAAATACATTCAGTTCTTTTTTTTTTATTACATGACTGGATTCTTGGGATAGACTCTTTATATTATTCAAGTGAAATGTAAGTTTGGTGGATCAAGATTTGTGAATTACATGAGTTCAGTAGTTTCTACAGATTTGTTTTTTTTGTTGTTGTTGCTGTAATGTCATCTATTCACTTTAAAATGAATATTCTAAAAGGTTCCCATGAACAATGAAAAGTAAGAAATGCAACTATATATATTGTAAAGTTTAATTGCATATTCAAAGTGCCACTATTAAACGTGAACAAAAGTGCGGGATAAATGCAGGGGATGCTTTAGACTAGTGGTGCTACACCATATGCCAGAGCTGTGTTCAGGGTTTTATGCACCTTGTTATTGCCTGTGTGCCACTGCATTTATCCTGCACTTATGGCACTTTTAATATCTATTTTGAATACTATATATACGCCGTATTTTTCAGGCTACATGACTATAGTCCGGAGCGGACTATAAGGTGCACCTAGGTTTAGAGGACAAAAACCAGGGGAAAAAATACTAAACCTGGTGCGTCCATAGTGCAGAGGCGTCTTATGAACCTCCCCCCCCCCCCCCCCAAGATTTCTCCCCTTCTACCCCCACCAACTATACTGCACTGCACTTCACACTAACCCCTGATGCTTCTCCCCCCCCCCCCCCCAGCTACTCTGCACTACTCTACACTACACAAACCCATGCTTCCCCTCCCCCCAGCTACACTAACTTACCACTAGAATTACATTGCGGATTATCTCACCTATCCTGCCTGGGTGGTAGCTTCTTCTTTAAAAAGTAGCCGGTTCTAGTGCGGGTGTCCAAGCTGTACATCATTCTGATGAGGTCAGCGGTGAGGCAGCAGTAGCACGATCCAGAGCTTTCCCGAGCGGCATAGCAGCAGCTGCTGTAATGACCTGAAATGCTGGTACACTGATCTGCTTTTATCTTGCCCAGGCATCAACCCTGCATCAGTGTGATGCTGGCAGAGCAGTAGAACTTCAGCCGCTATAATGGCAGAGTTGTCCGAGGTCTCCATACTGCTTAGTTTACTGGCGTCCTCTCATGACCTGCGGCAGATGTGCGCCGGTGTCATGAAGTGATACTAGTAAACAGGGAAGTCTGGAGACCTCGGAGAACTCTGCCATTATAACAGCTAAAGATGTACTGCTCCGCTGAGATCACGCTGATGTGGGACTGATGCGGGGCAAGATAAAAGCAGATCAGAGGACCAGCATTGCAGCTGCTATGCAGCTCAGGAACTCTTCAGAACGCGCTGCTGCTGCCCCACCACAGACCTCATCAGGATGATGTACAGCAGAAACCTAGCACCAGACCTGCCGCATAGGCCTGGATATGGTGCCTGGATAGGTAAGACCTGCCGCATTCGTACTATAAGACAGTA
This sequence comes from Hyperolius riggenbachi, assembly GCF_040937935.1. Taxonomy (NCBI): domain Eukaryota; kingdom Metazoa; phylum Chordata; class Amphibia; order Anura; family Hyperoliidae; genus Hyperolius; species Hyperolius riggenbachi. The sequence goes on along the minus strand of NC_090652.1, from coordinate 199,761,439 downwards.
ACTTTTTCTCCCCACTTTTGTGGAAGAGAAAGTGTGTCTTATAGTCTGAAAAATACGGTAATACGGTAGAACTTTTAATAATGCTGGTTGAGCAGACCTCATTTTGCTTGATTAGCACTTGTGCAGCCCCTTCCCCTTTTTACACATGCATTATTATAAGGCACTGTTCTGCTGTTACTGGCTGTGTTAATGGCTGCACATTTGAGGACTTAAAGAGACTCTGAAGCGAGTCTAAATCCCCTTTTTGAACTTGTATTTTTGATAAGCAGTATAATTCCTGCTAAAGCGCCGCTATCCCGTGGCAAAACGAGGGGTTTTTACCCCCCAAATCCCCTCTGATGTGTCCGGGGAGTGCTTCCTCATAGAGGCAGAGCTAATGGCTGTAGCTCTGCCTTTTAGCGCGTCAATCCCGGCTGATCGCCGCCTCTCCCCGCCCCTCTCAGTCTTCCTTCACAGAGCTCTCTGCCTCCATGAACAGCAAAATCCACGACCAAGAAAGTCGTGGATTTTGCAGGGGGATTTGGGGGTATAAAACCCTCATTTTGCCGCGGGATAGCAGCGGTTTAGCATGGATTATACTGCTTAAGATAAATGCAAGTTCAAAAAGGGAATTTAGACTTGCTTCAGTCTCTTTAACCTTCCTGGCGGTAACCCCGAATGTAGTTCGGGGTAAGCCGCGCAGGAGGTTTTCTCAGGCCCTGCTGGGCCGATTTGCTTAATTTTTTTTTTTTGCTGCACGCAGCTAGCACTTTGTTAGCTGCGTCAGCACACCGTTCGTCGCCGCCCCGCGCTCGATCGACGCTATCCGTCGCGCCGCGCGCCCCCCCCAGACCCCGTGCGCTGCTTGGCCAATCAGTGCCAGGCAGCGCTGAGGGGTGGATCGGGACTCCCAATGACATCACGACGTCGCTGACGTCATCCCGCCCTGTCGCCATGGCGATGGGGGAAGCCCTCCAGGAAATCCCGTTCGATCGGAGATCACCAAAGGCGATCGAAGCGGGCGGGGGGATGCCGCTGAGCATGGGCTACATGATTTAAAAAAAACAAAACTGCTGCGCTGCCTCCTGGCGGAATTCATTAGACCGCCAGGAGGGTTAAGCCCTTAATGGCACACTTCTCTGAGTCCACTTGTACATGAGTCATCAAAATATTTCATTATCTGAGTATATACACCTATAACAGTATAGGCAAAGTCCTTTCCTTCTCCCTGCCAAACTTGTCTAGCTTTGCTTCACAGGGAGAAATATTCCTTGCTGTTACCACAAGGCAGCCAGTGCCTGGACCAGGAAAGGATTGCAGAATATGTCTTAAACCAATAATTCCTTCATTCTGAATTCTAATATGCGTTCCATTGACTCTGTGCCCAGTTGTTGTGTGTTTATGAATTGTTGTCTTAGGCACAGAATACCTATTCCTTTGCTCTGCCGTTTTTTTATTTCAAGCTACAGAAGACTTGTTTATGTGGGAATAAGACCCTCAGTAGAGGCCTACAGTAGTTAATTAGATTTTATCTGGGAATAAACAATTTGCAAAACCAAGAAGAAAAAAGTTGCTATTTCCAGACACCACAGAATCTGAAAGGCTGTTGAAAATCGCTAGTCGCTAGTCAATTAGAAGTATCATCTAAATTCTTTTGAAAGTGAGAAAGCAGAACCTTGCAGCAGACTTTCCTCACAAATCTTGGCAGAGCCTGTGAAAATGACCAGCGTCCTTCCATGTTTGGCATTGAACTTCTAGTCCTCAATATGTGAGGAATCCAACAGGAAATGAACATGCAGCTCAGTGAAATCTCACTCTCTCTGTTCTCTGGTAAACACTAGGAAGGAAGTCTCTTTTATCATAGCTAAACAATATAACCTGCAATTTAAACATTGTCTGAAATTACAGTGGAGTTTATTATGAGGCTGTAAAACAATTCATTGCAGGGGTTTGCAGTTCTGCTCTTGGATTTACAGAAGCTAAATTATGTTGAATGGGGCAATATTAAAGCTGCTGAGATATTTGAGATTATACACGTCTAATTTAAAATGGAAAGAGCAAAGATCTTGAACTTGTAGCAACTAGTTCGAATTGACCTTTCATTGATGTAGCAACAGTAATCTGATCTGTGATTGGCTGCTGTGATGTAGCAGCAGTAATCTGATCTCTGATTGGCTGCTGTGATGTAGCAGCCGTAATCTGATCTCTGATTGGCCGCTGTGAGTACCACTGTATCTGTCAGGCTGTGGATGGACAAATCTGTTGCAGATGGGCCACTTGTCATTATGCTGGAGAAATTTCAATGTGGCCCAGTGTTCAGGTATATGGGCAGCTTAACGTGTTTTCTTTGTTGAAGTGTTTCCATACATGGGTATTACAATAAATGGTCTTTAATGACACTGAATGAAACATTTTTTTTTAGTTGGAATAACTTTACAGAGCTCAGTAAAGCAGTGTTGTGGGCCCCGTCTAGTAATTGCTAACATGCTGTACTTATCTACATTTACTAAACACAGTCTTGCCTATTACTGCTCTGTTGTTTAATAAGTTAGAAAAGTGGAAACATTAGATCTATAGCATAAGACTCCCGCAGTATTTCCATCCCCACATCTTTATGGCAAATGGCTCATATTTAAATTAGAGATAAAGGGAAAGCATGTAAATGAATGTAAGCCAAAACTAACTCCAGCTCTCTTGCAAGACTAGACATAATATTATTAACCCCCTGGTTTACATGTTTATAATTAAGTTTTAATAAAAATATTTTTGATAATGCCCAATTTTCTTGTATTGAGACAAGAATCTTCATTGCCAACTATTGCTGCTCTGGTTGAGGTTACCAGCCTTTAGCCATGTATGCAAATCAGTATTATCCAAAAGGCAACCTAGGCAGGTGCCTGGGGCCTTGTGAATGTCAAGGGGCACAGCATCCACCTACCTAGACCTCTCCCCCACTGCAACTTACCAATAGAACCAGAAGTGGAGCCAAAGCTACAACTTGACTGAGGCCCCATTTCATCTTAATCCATATTTGCTGATGTATCCCAGAAATTGTGTCCTGCCACCCAGTAACCATTCAGAGCAGGGTAAGGTGTCTGGACAGGATAGAATCAAGCCGTGTATGTGTTGTTAGATGGAATGAACAGTATGGAATGGATGTACTACCAGTCAATCTACTATCTGACTCATTTATGTGTTCAAAATAGTGGAGATGACCATCAGAAATGTAACATTTCTCATCAAAATCGTGGAACAGACCTCAGAAAAACTATTCTCGCTATATGTTTTTTTCTCTACAGAATGTCTTGAACGATTAAATGCCAATGATGCTGGTTACATCACCTCACCGGGGTATCCAAACGACTACCCTCCCCTTCAGAACTGTGTATGGATCATTAGTGCACCAGAGCCCAACCAGAAGATCGTACTGAACTTTAACCCTCACTTTGAAATAGAAAAACATGATTGCAAGTAAGTGCTGATTTTTTTTTCTCTACAAAACTGTTACTGGAAAAGCTACAGATGTGAATGTGTGTTTTTACAAGATAAAGACCTCCCACTGTAGTATTCTAAAAAAAAAAAAAAGGACATATATTGATATATAATCCAAAACACCCACACATGCAGGCAGGTTTCCACAGCATTTAATGGAGGCTAAGATGTGTGAGCCAGATTGATTCCAATATCTTGCATATGCCACATGATGCCATTACCCTATAGATTAAACAGAAGCCTTGTATGACCTGCTGGGCTGAGGTTTCTCAAGTCCCAGCTCTAAGGTATTGATTGGTATTGATCTCATGCAAACTGGAGACTTTCAAACCCAGCATGAGAATGTCAATCCTACCACCCGTGAAACACTATTTATAAAGCCTGTGCTTTTTCCAATCCCCAATGCACTGATGAAGTCATCACACAAATCTACCTTTTTCAAAACTCCAGGGGGTATGAAACCTGCTGATCTGATATACTTAACCCATTTCATTTACTCACAACCATAATGGAAAATATGAAAGCACTGCAGTAGTCATGCAGCATACTGCAGCAACTTTGTTTACCTGTTTCTGCTCAGAATTTACAGCGCCAGCAAGCATTTGGTTAAGCAGAGAATGACAGTGAGCCTTTCCTAGTGAGCACCTGTGACAAAGGCTTGTAAAACATACTTTTTGGCAGTGAATGGGTAAAAGCGACTGTCTACTGTAAATGAGTTCTCATGTTAGAAAATCCGTAAATCTTAAATAATTGATGCCCTGACCCATATATGCCATTTTTCATCTGTACTTTTAGATGAAATGCAAAGGCCCATGTTTACTAAGTAGCAAAACATTTGTACAGTAGTAGACATGGTAATAAAATGCTGCAGGGGGAATTACAAAAAGTCAAATAAACCAACGCATTCTCTATTTAGTGAGTTAAAAAACAAAAAAATTCCCACAGTGTGATAGGAAATTTAATTTAAGCACAGATTCACAAGGCTGATATAAAATCAAAGGGTATATTGTCTTAAGAAATGGACTTATTTATCGATGTGGCTGAAAGAACTACTGTGCCAGGGAGTCTGTTTGGCCAGATAGTATCCAATTAGATTCAAACTTGCACTGTAAAATTACAGCTGGAGATTGAAAACACAAATCAAATTGGCTGCTTTCTGGCAACAGACTGTCTGCCATTGCTCTTCGCTTACTTTTATTTATGTTTTCTTTTTACGAAATACACAGCGTCAGTCACATGCCCCTGTCCATGGAGATATTTCATATTTAATGTCCTTACCTGCATATGCACAATGCATTGGTCAGATGCCAATTATAACTGTGTTTCTGTAGTGGAAAGAAATAGAAGCACCCCAAGGAAACCCAAGCCAACTCTATGCATGAGGCTTAACTTCTGGGGGAGCAGCACCTACAGATACAGGGTGTTCAAAGACAGGATTGAGGTCATTAGGGCACGGGGATTGTCAGCTGTCTAATAGATGCCTGTGTAAATTATCGATAATCCAAGCCAAGTCCAAGCGGTGAGGTGGGGGGATAGAAGTTGAGCGATTACTACATGGGAAATAATGGTTGTATTTGTTCGTAGACAGTCGGCTACAACTAGCGATCATTTGGAAACCGTGGTTAGTGTTAGGTATTAGGAGGGGTTGGTCAGTTTTAGGCATTTGAATGAGGGTTTGGTGTTAGATGGGGGGGGGGGGGTAGTTTTTGGCACTAGGAGGGTCCAAGTGAGAATAGGTACTGGGTAAGTACATAGCACAATATCAGTAATATAATTTACCAATATTTTTAACTAGCAGCAACACCCGGCGCCCAACTCATTGGTGACACTGCGACATGTACTCACCAGGCGTACCCCCTTCATAGCAGGTGTTGTTGTGGCCACACTTGTTTTGGTCGAAGAAATTCATGGTGGTCACCTTGTTTCGGGAGAGGAACATCCTGTCCACACTTGCCATATGACCCGTGGCAGATGGGTTCCTTAGCTGTAGGGATGATATAGGGGGAGGAGGAGTGTGGGTAATTGTTGAGGGTTCCCGTCTACGTTTTACTGGATGACCATGATTTGTAGTTATGCTCCTGTTTATGCTCATAGTCACTGTTCTTATAGAGATTCACAATCAGCACCCTAATTCTTCTAGGTAAACTTGCTAACCACCTTGATATGACATTTGCACCTCCTGTGGTTCCTGAATGGTTGGTTACCACCTAAAGCTATCTGCTTGCAGATTTACATTTACTGAAGTACTGTAAATATTGACAATAACAGCTTTTGTTCATGTCTCTCAACCTCCCACACATTCCAGGAGATACAGATTACTAAAAACATGTATTCTTGTTGGGCATTTTCACATTTACCATATTTAGGGTAGCATCAGGGTAAGGCGGGGCAGAATGAAAATTAGATTGCAGGCACTCTTTGAATTTGACTCCTTTCAAAAAATCTGCTTTGAACCAGGAGAAGCTCTAACCCTTGGCATTTTTTAAAAGTTCTTTATCATTAACATGAACAATTGCACTTTATTTATAACACGAACATGTAAAACTTAATGGGCACATTACATTGTTTAACATTTCAGAGCGTAGCTGCACGACTGTAACAGTTTGTGTATGTGAGGTGCTAAAATTACCAACTGCAAATTATCATTTTCCACACGGCTGATGAAAAAGGGTGTTAATCGATTTCTAGAATTAATTGGTGAGAATTGCAGAACTGAAATGTGTTAAGCATAGGGAGCTAAAGCTGTATGGATAAAGTCAAAGCCTAAGCCTCTTTAATAAAACAGAAAATAAAGCATTAATGTGTGGATCTTATAGAGCTCTACCAGATTGTAAATGGTACAAACCAAAGTGATTTACTGTACTCAGATACATACATCTGAAATACATGTATGTGTTTATTCTTCATGTTCAAGAAAATGAGGTGTGATGGGAATGCAGATAAATGTAGAAATGCAAGCTGCTGTAGCTTAGATGTGAAGGAGACTGACAAAAAATACTTAACTGGGTGTGGTAAATCAAACCTGTAATGATATGGCCATGGGAATTGCCATTTCTGACTTAGAGACACTTTTCATTTTCCTGGCTGTACTGGTGACCCTGTGCCTTAAGGACACCTGAACTGAGAGCGATATGGAGGCTGCCATATTTAGTTTCTTTTAAACAATTCCAGTTGCCTGGCATTCCCAATGATCTATTTGTCTGCACTAATATCTGGATCACACACCTGAAACAAGCATGAGGCTAATCCAGCCAGACTTCAGTCAGAAACACCTGACTGCCTGCTTCTTCATGGTCTATGGCTAAAGGTATTAGAGGCAGTGGATAAGCAGGACAGATAGGTAATGTGCATTGTTTAAAAGGAAATAATTAAATGTCAGTCTCCAGGCCCCTCTCAGTTCAGGTGTGATTTAATACTCAACATTATACAAGTGATGTATTTGGAACAAGTACACTGGTCAGATGCACTGTCGTCCCTGATTTACATGGTTACCATTTGTAAGTACTGATGCCATTACATTAGATGGCATTACATTACAGCCTAGGAGCTACCATTCCTTACACCTGCATATCTCCTCAGGTACACAGCTTTTTAGGCAGAAATTCAATTTGATACAAATCAATAAATAACTAATGGTGCCCATACATTATACAATAAAAACGTTTGATTTTCCTGTTTATTCAATCTAAATGATCGAATCGAATAAAAGTTGAAAATATTATTTTTTTTCGATCAAGAAATTCGAACGATTATCCCGTTTTTTTGATAAAAATCTGATCGGACATGCTGGAAAAATCTTTATATTCGATCTAACAGAATAATCAAACTAAATTATCTAATGGAAAAAAATGAAAAATTGTACCATGTATGGGCACCTTAAAGAGAAACCTTGACCAAGAACTAAACTTCATCCCAATCAGTAGCTGATACCGCCTTTTACATGAGAAATCTACCCTTTTTCACAAATAGATCATCAGGGGGCGCTGTATGGCTGATATTGTGGTGAATCCCCTCCCACAAGAAACTCTGAGGACCATGGTCCTGGCAGTTTCCTGTCAGTGGACCTTGTTGCTTTGTGGGAAATAGCTGTTTACAGCTGTTTACAACTGCAAAAAAAAAAAAAAACAAGCAGCAGCTACATCACCTGCCAGCAGTAAAAATGTCACCATGTGATAAATGTCAGAATGTAAATCGGGGATTTAAAAGATTTTACAATGGGCAAACACTGACTAAATCATTTATACATAATTATTGTAAAAATGAAGCACTTTTTGTATTACATTATTTTCACTTGAGTTCCTCTTTAAGACATGTAGCTGACAGATATTAAAGGTGTTTGGGACATTTTCAGTAGGTGGGTACTGGATTGCCAATGAGTTAGAGCAACTATTTTGGCCATTATGTCCATGATTGGAAATGGCCAATGAGACGCAATGACTTGCATTGAAATTGAATGCAAATAATAATAATTACTGTATATACTCGAATACAAGTCGACCTGGTGTATAAGTCGACTCAAATATTCAACCCTCTTAAGCTGGAATTTTTTTATTGACTCAAGTATAAGTCTACCCAGCAAAGTTAATAGTTGCACTTGGGGCTCAGGAGGGGTTAATGACTATGACTGCACTGCATACAGTATTGCAGCCATAAACCCCTCCTATCCCTTAAGTTCAGCCAACACCTCCTCCAGGCCCTCAAGTGCTGCAATGATTCACTCCCATTTATGCAGCCCAGTATTTACCCCCACCTCTTTCCTTGTTAATTGTTGTGGCCAGGATTTCAGGCCTGTGTTTTACTGGCATTTCCTTTCCTCAAAGTATCACTTACCACTTGGGAAATTGCTGCAAATGGGAATGTCACTATTAGTACACACAATACTCTGTGTGCTCATTGTTGCCTATTATGACTCGTGTATAAGTCGACCCCTATACTTTTCTAAAGTGAATCAGACCTAAATTTCTAGACTTATACTCGAGTATATACAGTATTATTAATTTATAGAGCACCAACATATTCTGTGGCGCTGTACAGAGTAAGAAATAAACATGGGGTACATAATAATACAGACAATGGTTTACACAAACTACAGACATTGGTACATAATACAGTATCAGTAGACATAGCAATTCCAGTGACAAATGAATCATGATGATCAAAATGTACAGCAACTTCCAAGATACAAAAGGGTGAAAGAGCCCTGCCCTTGCAAGCTTACAGTCTAAATAATTAAATGGTAGGCAGCTTGAAACTAAGCCTATCATTTGTATTTCCAGATGAGTTTGGCTGGCCTGATTCCCAGCTACATGCAATTTGCATTAAAGGTTCATGTGGGCTGGAATTATTAGCACCTCATCAGCCATCTCTGTCTACAGATGGCAACTGCCATGCTCAGATGCAAGTCCATGGGGAGGCCGTCTGTCCACTGCCTGTGCTGACTGCTAGCAAGTGCCCGACTAGTGGACGAGAGCAGCTGAAAAGCTGTAAATACACTGCCTTCAGCTGCTAGTGAAACAAAAAACATTACTAATCACCCCCTGCATAGATAGATAAAGATTCACAATGCCAAACTGAGTTTTTCTTTCATATCTTGTACACCAAAGTGAAGCCTAAGTTACAATAAGGCAGAATCCGATGGGGTACAAGTTTGAGGACTGGCAGTCAGGTTGGCGGCACAATGTAAGCATAAGATTTAGGATTGAATTTACCCTTACTGTATATTTATGGGATGTCAGGGTCTGTCTCTAGAGGTTGTGCAGCTCACATTCTCTAAATTACACTTTGCTTTTAGGTAAATCTGTAGGGATGTGTGTTCTCTAAACATCCTTTGCTGATCCCATTCATGGCAGAGTCTCTATAAACTGCATTATCTGAACTTCCATCAATCCTTTCCTATAAATGCATTTAACCCATTCTTTACTGAGAGTTCATGATACAGGCTTCCATTCTCATAAATAAAGGTTTCAGAGACATTCAGATCAAAAAAGAGTGTTAAAAAACCTTAGTAAAAACAGAAAAATAAAAGATTTTTTTTTTCCAGTGAAAATGTTATTGGTGTAGAAATGGCTGTGATTGAATGTCAGCACGTCTGTCATGTAACCTCTGATATTTGATCTCTGCGGAGGTGGCTGGATGAGAGAGTTAATGGGCAGTGTTTGTGTGTGAGCAGGTATGGGCACTGACATTTCAGCCATTGTCCAGACTGTAAATGTGTATCAAAAGCTTAAACCCCTTGAGCTTCCCTCCTCCCTATCCCTGCAGCCTCACTCTATGGCTTAATGTTGGAAGATGTGCGGACTCCTAATAAAGTACTGCTGGAAGTAATTGATTCCTTACAGGCAGAAAATTCTTCTGCCTTAAGGATCACTGAGGCTGAACAGAAAGCAACGGGAGATGAGAATTGCCTGTAGAAATGCCTGGATAGGGTGACAGGCCAAGAAAGTTCAAGGGGTTAGAAGAAAGGCAAAAAGTACAGATACATAATGTAGCAGCGACAAGAAATAGCCTTCAACGCGGATATAGTCTATGGGAAATGAAGGTCTGTTGTTCATTCAGTACAAAATACATTTCTGATCATTTTTGGTTACCTAGTCATGGATGAGCCAGTGTCTTATACAAGATTTTCCCATCTTCCATAAATTGAAGTGCAAAAACTATGTAATCTTCACTGTTAAAAGATTTAATGTCTGCATTATAAAATATATTTTGAATTCAAACAAAGGGTTTGGTCATAAAAAATCCATACATGCCTGAATATACCGTATATACTCGCATATAAGCCGACCTGCATATAAGCCAAGGTACTAACTTTTCCCTCAAAAATCAGGAAAAAGTTATTGACTCGCATATAAGCCCCCTCCCTTATTCCGTAGCTCCCTCTGCTCCCAGTATGAGAGAAAACCTCAAAACCTTAATTTGACTAACCAAATGTCTCCATAAAAACATGCTTGTACAGACTGCATGTTCTTTCTGACAAAGGGACAGAGAGGCAAGTGCTCTCTCAATGTGAAGGAGAGAAGAAACAATCAGAAAACAAACCCCCTATTGCCCCAAGCAGGTTTCTGCTGGATAAGGTCGGATCCCAATCTGCATCACTGCAATGCAGTCTTGAAGATAGCTGGCTTCTTCAAAACATTCATGATAGGCTTTCACTTGTGTGGAGTAATCCCCAGACAGCATGGGAATGACCTGCATTTAATGTGATCCACATTGTAGAAAGTATCAATGAGCAAAATGTGTTAATCTGTTTATATGAAACAATAATGCCACAAATGTAATGATTATTTTAGAAATCCTGCACTCATCCATGTTTCCTTTCCAGCCCAGCTGATGCCCCCCACCCCTCCCCGTGTCCGTGCCCCCCATTTGCAGCATGATGAGGACTAGAGACAAGCAATAAGAGATCTGACCTGAGCTTCAGCAATGGTCATTAGTACAGCTGTGGTAGGGTGGAGCCGAGTAGCAGCATCACTTGCAGTGCCCGGGGATTTCCTTCTTCTCCTCCGCAATGGTGATAAGTGCAGCTGAGGTAGAGTGGTGCCGATTAGCAGCGTCTCTTGCATTGCCCAGGAATTCCCTTCTTTGATGCTCTCTCTGTCTCAAGACACCACTAGATGGCGTCATAGATATGAGACATTGACAAAAGGGTCAAAGAAGAAGGGAATCCCTGGGCACATGACTGCTACTCGGCTCTGCTCTACCGCAGCTTCACTAATTACCATTGCGGCGGAGAAGAGGGGAGACCCCGGGCACAGCAAGTGACGCTGCTACTCCGCACCTCTCTACAGCAGCTGCTCTTATTACTATTGCTGGGGCTCAGGTCAGACTTCTTTAGTCCTCACCATGCTGCGATGCGAACGGGACACAGTCACTGCGGGGAGGGCGGGCACTGCAGGGGGGACATGGTAAAGCAGGATTGCTCATTACAAATAGCCGCGGAGGTACCCGGAGGACACAGATCACTCTGTGAGCAGAGGGTTAATTTGAAAGACAGGAGGCACCCAATTGGAGAATTTATGTCATTTAGACAGCGATTAAAACAAATATCTAATGTCACGTATTCCTTATAAATTAGGAGGATGAATCATAACAGGGTTGAATATGATTTCAATTATTGAATGCGAACAGCACAGTGACAACGCGTTTCTCGGCGTAAGCATTCTTTTTTTGTGTGTGTTTCTTCAGCTTTGACTCTGTGAGCAGAGTGATCATTAGAAATGTGGATGTGACTCGCATACAAGCCGAGACTCCCACTTGTGGGACACTCTTTTGGGGTCAAAAATTTGATTTGTATGTGAGTATATATGGTAGTCATCTCAAATTACCAACAAACCTTGGCTGATTACATGGGAAAACTGAAATGAAACGTCAAGCCACAAATGATGGCCAGCTTTCTGTACCTCTGAACCAGTTCTTAGCGTGTGGGCTAAAGCAGAACTCTGAGCATGAGGGAAAAAAACATTAGCAGGCCGACCAATGGTCTGTAGTCCTTTTTTTCATTACGCCATAAATACCTTCACTCTTAAATCCATGGTGACAGCGGCGAACATCCTCTGACACCTTATTCAAGATGTATTCTACATTCCTTCTAGTAACAGATACTATAGGAAGGTAAGGGAAGTTACTTTGATTAACAGGACAACTATTTACTTTCTTGTTTCATAGTCCTAATGACCTGAAGCATCAGGTTTGATGACTACACTAAAGCAGAAGGGACAGCCATACTATCCCAGAAAAAAACCCACATATATCAGTAGATAATTACTTGATCTACTTTCATAACATATGTATTGTACTGTTCATATTTTGATTTCAGTGAATATTATATAGTAAATAACGAGACATTTCCAGACATTTTTCATTTTTACTGCGTCTGACTGAAGCCAATCCTGATGTCATTTCCTCCCTTACTCTTTTTTTTATCCTAGAAACTGCACTGTCATATCTTGCTTGCTTCATAAACATGTGAACACAACATAGAACGTTTTTCAGCAGCTCCTGCAGAGGGTTGAGGTGTATTTCACTTCTCAGCCTCGTGTCACACTAAACTGCTCTCAGCCAATCAGTGAAGAGCAGGGATGATAACAAGCTTCCCTCTCCTGGACAACATACCAGAATAGAGCCATGCTAACTGAGATAAAATTAATTACCGCAGACACATTTATAATTACATTGAAATGTTTGCAATGCAGACTGCCTGTAGACTACATAATAAACACAGAGCAGTGGGTAAATGGAATGTTATTTTATGAATGATAATCCTGCTTTAAAGACTTGTTCATATGCAGCACATTTACCATGGTGCCTGTGGAAGAAGGGGATTAAATTAGAAAGTGGGTTTGGGGCCTTTGGAAGAATAAGTGTAAGGTTGTTTCCCTACATCTTTTTTATATGTTGCCAGAGATCTGTTTTAAGTCGAGAGCAACACCAGTGGTATTTTTTAACCTCCTTTCACTTTGTATCGGTCCAGTAACTCAATGTGCTCTATGAAAGTGGAGTTTTCTAAAGCAGGGCAGAAGAATAATACTTTTTGTAAATGGTCTCCATAGTCTGGTGTGGTCTGTTATGCCTGTAATAGCCTTTAAAGTATCCATTGTAAACTGTGATTAATGTGCTCTTTGCCATGGGGATCCTATAGAAAGGATTTGTCTGCAATTATCTACAGCTGTCTTCAAACACAGCATTCAATTTGTCAACAATTTCCCCATGGTAACAAGCATCGTGTGATCCATAGCTGATGATCCAAGTGTAGATTAAAAATCTAGTATAAGAAATTTTGGTAGATAATATAGATAATATTTGCATTTGTTATAAATGAAAGGAAGATAATATTTTAAAATATGGTATTTCTTACTTCTTACTGCAGTTGCTTGGGACATGAGATGTAAATTTTGGCATGGATGGAAAGGGGTGGGGTGGACTTTGGATAAAAAGAGAAGTACTAAGGGGTGAAGGGTTAACTGTAATTTATGTAATAATGAAAGTTCTGAGCCATTGAATGAAAGAGGGGAGGTACTTTATGGCTATTTTTATTCATGTTATTGAGCATGATATTACACACTCCTTTATTTTTATTACACTGTATTGGCAGAGAACAGATAAGGGGTAGAGTGCAGAACACAGATAAGGGGAATGGACAGACAGCAGCAGGTACAGAAACAGTCTGGAGAGCAGGGAGCAAGACAATCTTATATGGCTGCAGAGAAGATGTAAAGAACATCTGACCGTTACCGGTAAACATGTCCTGCGACAGCCACAGTGCAGGGAGTCATAGTGTGGGAAGCTCTAGCAGTGATACCCTGGGGAACTTCAGCTACAGAGAAGATCTGGCAATTGCCAGGCAATCAGACAGTGAAAATGGCAACATCAAGAGTGGCAGTCTGAGAAGCAGGCAATTACAACACTATGGCCTCAATTCACTAAACTTTATCAAACACTTTATCAAACGTTTGATAATTTACCTCATGGGTAAAATCTCATTTTGAATTCAGTAAGGCCCCGTCACACTTGCGTTTCTCTGCCAAACGGACCGGATGACTTGACCGGATTCGGATCGGATCCGGATCGGAACCGTACGGTTCTGATCCGGATCCGATCCGGATCCGGTCAGGTTGCATCAGGTGTACATCAGGATGCGATCCGGATCCGTTTGGCAAAAGAGAGTAGAAATAAATAAAAATTTTGGGGTCTGGGAGGTCAGCAGAAGGTGCACCTGTGGAATCAGGTCCTCCGCTGTATAGGCCTCACCTCCACCTCCGACATACTGCCAACAGCTCCAGCACATTAAAAGTCACTGCTGCTCCACTCCAAAATGCTTGTCCATGTGTCCCCATCCAAAATCGCCGCTAGAATATGCATAGGAAGTGGGGTAGAACATCAGGTGTTTGTAGCCAGTGTGTTCTGTGCTTCCGTTTCCCATTGGTTTTCTGTATCCGGATGGTGCAGTCAGGCTCCAGTCCGTGTGCGTGGGCCTAATGAGCCGGACCAAAAAATAGAGCATGTTGGAATAGTGTCCGGAGTCCGGATCCGGTCCGGCTCCGTTCTGTATGGAACGGACGCCTGTGAACGTCCGCATAGCCTTTGCATTGCTATGCGGAACATACGTTCCGTCTGTACAGTATACGGTCCGGATCCGATCAGGCGGATTCGGACAGGGAACGCTAATGTGAACCGAGCCTAAGGTGTTATTGATTTATTGAACGTTTTATTGATAAAACATTCAATAAATATATAACACCTTTGTGAATTCAAAATTAGATTTTATCCATGAGGTAAATTATTAAATGTTTGATAAAGTGTTTGTTAAAACTTAGTGAATTGAGGTCTATGGGGGCAGAAAAGGCAGTACCTGTAGGGTCCAGGGAGTGCATCAAAAGTGAAAGTAGTTGGACAGACTGCCTAGACAAAGTTGCTCCAAACTTAGGTAGAATTCCATTCCTCCACTTTGCCATTCAAAAAAAGGGAAATTAGTTTACTTATTTATGAGTAAATATGGCATATTTTGCTTGTAGGTGCACTTTAAATCTTTTGCGTGCAAAACTCTATAAAGATGTTCGTCACGTCAGCTGATCAGGCCGAGAATTGAGATCTATGTCTAATGTGGCCTAATATCCATGGGTGGAATAGAAATGACAGACCACTAAGAGCACCTGATCACATTTTCCACCAGTTGTTCTCAAACTCTCTGATGCTAATTAAACATGGCAGCCAGTTGAGGCACACAGATGCAGCAATTCTGCACAGCTTGAAGGGGTTCTCAAGCAAAACATCCCAATTAACTGCCCCTACAAAATGCTCTCATATATTCATGCTCAACCCTGTATTTCATAAATGACTATAGCTGCTTATCTGGCAAGTTAATTATACAGAACTAAAATATTTATTTTATATTGCTTTTACTGTGTTAGATGTGAAAATACAAGTTTACCACTTTTTCTCCCAATCTGTTCCATATTTTCAGCATGATCCATGGCTTTTGTAAAAAAAAATAAAAATAATAATAATAATGTAGTCCTTATTGACAAAAATTACCGTAGCCTCAATTGATAACACTTTTGCAAAAGTCGCTACACACGTACAAAAAGAGTTTATGTGCCTTTCAACACCTAGCATATTGATGGCTAAAGATTGCTAGGACTAAGGATTGTTGGGAATATAAACATATATCCTATATAATAAAACCCCTGTGTCTCTGCATCCACCTGAGTCTGTGCTTCCAGACCTGCTTCCAGACCTGACAGTTTGCAGTCTGTGAACCTCACTGCATTGTGGGAAATAACAGCTTTTTCCAACTGCTAA
This sequence comes from Hyperolius riggenbachi, assembly GCF_040937935.1. Taxonomy (NCBI): domain Eukaryota; kingdom Metazoa; phylum Chordata; class Amphibia; order Anura; family Hyperoliidae; genus Hyperolius; species Hyperolius riggenbachi. The sequence continues at coordinate 199,745,671 of NC_090652.1, read as the reverse complement.
GCAAGAATCATCTCCCTGTGTGCATAGACTTCAGACAGTGGTGGGGGATTGGCAAGCGGGACGCTTCTGTGCGCAAGTTGCGGGGGGGGGGGGGGGGGGAGTTATCTAGCAGCCGTGGCTTAGCACCTGTTTTTTAACGGACGGGCCTTTTTACTAGTCCTATTTAATAAAACCCACGTGTTTCTGCATCCTCCTGCGTTTTGGGCAGCGTGCATGCACGGGGAGACTTGGGACAGCACAAGAGGACAGGTGCAGGGGGGCACGCGCGCATTGCGGCCATGCGCGTGCTTGCGCACTGACCAGGCGTGCGGGTGGTGAAGTGGGTCGCGGCCGAGCTGTAGCGCCTGTTTTTAAACAAATGTCCTTATTTCTAGTATATATATTTATATACGGTATATATACGGTATATATGTATATATATATATATATATATATATATATATACACAAACGTGGAATTGCAGCACACAGCTCTTCTTTATTTGAGCAATCAAGCTATACAAGTAGCAAGCAGCAGGCAGTTTCGCTCATCCCCGACCAAGGCCATTGATGAAGGTCGGGGACGATTGAAACTGTCTGCTGCTTGCTACTTGTATAGCTTGATTGCTCAAATAAGTAAGAGCTGTGTGCTGCAATTCCACATTTGTTTTGATTATACTTGGGGTTTTGGCTGCCCCAATTGCGTGCACACCTACCAACTGAGCTTGTGCGAGCTGCTGACTCCCCCTGGACTACTGTGTGTGTGTGTGTGTGTGTGTGTGTGTGTGTGTGTGTATATATATATATATATATATATATATATATATATATATATATATATATAGCTAACTTCTTACACATTCAACTAGTGATTATGTGGCTTGTTTAAAGGGTTTAGTCGTGTTTGGTCGAATTGGATCATGCACAAGGTGGCCTAGGCAAGTACCTGGCACCTTAGCCCATACTGGCTATTCAAGGACCTTTCTGGCATCTCCTTTGACATTGTTTCTACTTCACCATCCCAAAAAAGATAGGTGAGCTTGAGCAAAAGCTGCCGTCTTGCTTCGTCCCCCATCTCACCTTCTCTGGTGTCGCTCGTGAATTTATAACTCTGCTTACAGGCAGCTGATCTACAAGCAGATTGCTAAATACAGAATCGAAACATAGTATACTTGTAGTGGGAATGCAAAGATAACTTTTAAATTGTGCTTTGTGAATGCAAAAGTCCGAGAGAGGACATTTCCGGGTTTCTTTGACAACAAGCTGCATATTGTTGCCATAGTTTCCAGCAACCTCCCCACAAAGGTTATAGCGCTGCAGACTGAAGTTGGAGGATAATGACTTGTATAGGGATCACACATGTTGTCTTTCTATTGACGTGGACTATCCCTTTCAATCTTTACTGTCCCAGTGAAAGGGCCACAGCATTTTCCTTTAGCTTTGTGAAATAAGTAGTAGGTAGCTCTGCTGATAATCTACTTTTTCCTGATTTACATCTTTCTACTTTGATGGAGAAGGATGTTCCAGATTTGGTGTTCTGGATTAAAAACTGTAATTAAACTCCAGTGTTACCATATTTATAGAGATGATTTTAGGGACAGAATAAGATTTAATTAAAGTGTATCGTGTCTGAATGACAGTTCTCAGAAAACCCGAAATTAAACAGAGGCTTCCTTCTGCCAGCAGCTGACAGTGTTTAAGAAGTGTTCCTTTTGTTGGCCCATACATTGCAATCATCTCGAACAGTCTGCCTAACATGGATATGGAACATCCTGATTGCAGAAATATCTGCCTGAGACATGCAACGTGTGGCTCCTGCTAAGGTCCCAGTGTGATAGCGAGCAGTTATGACCGCTACAAAGAGTTAAATAATGTGTTCACATGATAGCTATTTATCCACTGATACCATCATTTCTGCATCCTAACTTGTCATGTGCAATGTGTTTCAGTGAGGAGTTTTTCTCTCTTTATCTCCTTTCCTCCCTGTCTCTGGCAATGCCTGATAAGGAATAATATGAGAGAGCCCTGTTTTAAGGCTGCAACAGGAAGAATTCAGCTTGTTTCTACTCGTCCCACTTTCCTGTATCTGAACTGTATGGCTGGGAGAGATGTATGTATTAATTACATGTTTCTCATATATTGGATTTCTTTATGTTTGAAGTGGATGGTTTTTCCGATCCATGGGATCTCATGTGTATCAGAACCATTCTGCATCCCCATACCAGATTATATGCTATGACGTAATACTAGACTTGTGGAGCTAATAGGTTCTTTTTCCATGAATGCTGGAATGCTGTGACACCCCCTCCCCCCACACAGCCGCCAACAGATTAATTTGCTTCTTATTTTCAGGAGACCTCAAGTGCAGATACAAGAAATCTTGTTCACTAAACCAAAAGCCTCATACAAATGTACGACTGTTGCCTAAAGTGATCGGGACTTGATCCCTCGGGCGACAGTTAGTGGACAAGCAGGTGGAGGTTGGAGGGAGGGACGACAACACATTGCATGTCACAGTGGAAGGGGTAAGGAGGAGTACAATGGCTTTTACCTGTAAAAATAAAAAGGGGCTAAACTTAGAGCCCAACATAGTGTAGTATGTACTGTGATATATCATTTTCTGACAACAGTATTAGAGTTACAGTATACTCACAGACATGGGTTACCACAAAGGCCACCACTGTATAGGCAGGTGGAGAGAATGAACTCAACTACATCCGGGTTAAGAAGTTGCTCTTTGTAGTAACAAGAAACAGTGATAACTCCCCTTCACCGAGTACATATTATTTCGGCGCCTCTCAGTTCGGCGTGGGGAGAGCCGAATGACGAGGCGGTGTTAAAAACTATTCCCCCTCCGAGTTGTCGCAACTCGGAGGGAGATGTAATTCGGGGTCTGGCAGCCACCAGAGCCCCAAATTACTGCTACACGGAGCGCGCATCATAGCAATGCTGCTATGACTGCGCCCAGTTTCGGCGCTCGACTCTCAGAGCCGCGCGCCAAAATGAACTGATCCGCCCCTTCACCAAGGGTGAACAATAGACAAAATAAATAGTAGGTGAAACAGAGACACCAACAATAATAAAATACACTAAAAACAGTTTAAAAGGGAGGTGGTGCTGGTGATGGACTTACCTCTAGGTAGGAGGATACAATTCAAAAACAGCTTTATTTAGACAAGACATTCCACTGCAGTGTGTTAAACAGCATACATATACCTGCTTTCTCAGGTAAAAATGTATGAGTATCTGTGGCCAAAGATTCGTGAGCTCGGCACCTCGGGTGGTATATCCTGTGAAAGGTGTCAGAAGTGGAGTTTTTTTTATAAAGCTGCCTGGAGGTAAGTCCACCACTACCTCCCTTTTTAGACTGGTTTTGGTGTATTTTAATCTTGTTTGTGCCTTTGTTACTATTACAATGGCCTTGGCATGTGGTCAGACGATGGGTCTCTCACCGACATATTGGGGCTGCTGGACACATGTTGGATTATTGTAAGAGGTGGCCCTGACAAGCTGCATTAACTAAGCAATACATAGTAAACTAGTATTTGTATGAAGCCTCTTTTACATGAAAAATCTATTCCTTTTCACAAACAGACCATCGGGGCGCTGTATGACTGATATTGTGGTGAAACCCCTCCCACAAGAAACTCTGATGACCGTGGTACTCCTGGCAGTTTCCTGTCTCTGAACCTTGTTGCATTGTGGGAAATAGCTGTTTAAAGCTGTTTCCTACTGCCAAAAAAGCATGCAGCAGCTACATCACCTGCCAACAGTAAAAATGTCACCATGTAATAAATGTCAGAATGTAAATCAGGGATTTAAAAGATTTTACATTGGGCAAACACTGACTAAATCATTTATACATAATTATTGTAAAAATGAAGCACTTTTTTATTACATTATTTCACTGGAGTTCCTCTTTAAAGAGAATCTGTACTCTATTACAATAAAAAGCATACCATTCTATTCCTTATGTTCTCCTGTGCCCCTCTGTGCTGTTTCTGCCACTCCCTGCTGCAATCCTGGTTTGTAATTAACAGTTTTAGGCAGTGTTTACAAACAAAAGACTGGCTTCTAACCAGAGTATCATAGGCTGAGAACTAGCTTACTGTGTGACTCATGCAGAGCTTGGAGGGGGTGTGTAAAGCTTCTGCCAATGACAAGCAGTGCTGCACATTCCACACATTCCAGCCTCAGCCCGACAGACACGACAGAGGAAAGGAGATAACATTTATTACAGAGACAGTGCAAGTAGGAAAGGCTGCAGTAAGACAGACCACATTAGAACAGTAATAGGAACTTATAGGACAGAAGAAATAAGGCTCAATATTTTGTTACAGAGTCTCTTTAAATACGAAATTATGTCCATTTTTTTAAATTAAAGCAACTGTTTCTATAGAAAACACGAAATTACGAAATTTTGCGTTAAACAAGAATTTGCACCGAAGCGCAAAATTACGTGATGGAAATTTCGCTTACGGAATTCTGAATTACTGTTTGCATGGCAAGTATGAAATTACGAATTTGCGACGTAGTGGCAAAATTCGCATCCGTAATTACAGAAACAAGAAATTACACAAATTTTAGCTCAACACTACAGAAATCCAATTGGGCAAGCCCCCATTTAGCGGTAGCCAATGTCTCCATAAAAACGTAACACTGGCCCAATTTTTATGCAAAATATTCCAATTTGTCCAACTGAACTCTGGCCATACAGCTATCACACATCTGGTGCTGCAGCCTTGGTACATGTTACAGTTACTTTCAGGTAAGACGCAGTGTTCTAAAATAGAATAATCCCATTATGTAGTACACACTTTGTGAATATTTTAGCAATGTTAAATGAGTTTTAATAATAAAAGCAGCAAAACAAAAACACATGTTGCCAGTTTCTAAAATTCTTTTGCATCAAGCACATACACAGGATCAAACTGTAAAGATGCTATTCCAGAGTTAACATGCAATGTAGCTTCACGTGAAACATTGAATTACTTTACAGCACATAATAACTGTGATATACCTTTTTACACATTTATGCATGTGTTCACTTACAGCCTGTAGAAAACATTTAAAAGTGCTATGGATGGATACACTGTGAAGCTTAACATCTTTTTTTCATGCCGGAGGCACACGCTGCTGCAGCAGGGAGAGAAATATTCCCACACCGTTTGAATTGTCTAGCAGATCAGTTATCTTGCAATAGATTGCTTGCAAGATAGCTGCTGAGTGAAAGGAACCCACAGACACAGGACACAGTATAGCTCTGTCATCTGCAATATGGCCACAGTCACATCTCCATTGCCATGCAGAGGAGAAGAGCCTTTCTGAGCATTGGATTTCTGTTTACCCAGCCTTACTGAGGAGAGAGCTGTGTAAGTTGTCTTACAAGATGGTGTCATTGTAAACAAACAGTCAGGGGGACAGGGAGTGATTGAAAAAGACACTTTACAAGGTATGTCTGTGTCATTATCAGCACTGATGATGTAGTTACTGACTTGGAGAAAGACAGCTGTCAGGGAATTTAACCCCTGCTCCGCCAGCAGGTCAGGCCAGGATGTGTGGTTAACTTCTCACCAAAGCTAATCTCTCCCTCTGCAGCCTTGCTCTTCATGTATTATTCAGCATTAAAGAATGTCTATAGATCATTTTCTTTGTGAGCACAAAGTAAATATTTAGCACAGCATTCAATATCTAATTAAATCTACGGATTACTGTACATAGAGGTCTTCATATATATTATTCATTAAACATTTTTTATCTGGATGCGAATTTGCCAGTGTCAGCTGGCAAGCGAACCCACGTGGATGATAGATTTGATATTCAGGAAGGCCTTGATATTACATTTGAAGGAAATGTATATGAATGGGCATATATTGTATTTAATATCCTGAAATGGACATAACCTTTACTTACATCCATTTGAACAGTGTTAGCAAGGAGATATCTCTGGTTATTAATTTACACTGGGGACCATTGGGATTCATCCATTCCACCAAAGAAATAGTAGAGATTTTGCCATGTATAATCAAAATGTATTTAAAGGACAACTGACCTGAGAGGTATATGGAGGCTTTTAAAACAATACCAGTTGCCTGGCATCCTGATGATCTTTCATGCATCAGTAGTGTCTTGAGTCAAACTTGAGTCAAACATCTGATCTGCATGCTTGTTCGGGAGCTATGATTAAAAGTATTAAAGTACATCTGTGAGTATTTAAAAATAAAAAATCAGATACATACCTCGGGAGGGGGAATCCAATGAGGCTTCCATGTCCTTCTCAGCCAATCCATTCCAGCAAGTGGAAATAATATTTACATCGGAGCTCCTGTGGTACACTTAAAGGCAGAGGATTGGCAGGACAGCCAGGTAATGTGCATTGTTTAAAAAGAAATAAATATGGCAGCCTCCATTGATTTATTATTTGGCCAACTCATGGTGGCGTAGTGGTTAGCGCTCTCGCCTTGCAGCGCTGGGTCCCCGGTTCGAATCCCAGCCAGGGCACCATCTGCAAGGAGTTTATATGTTCTCCCCGTGTCTGCGTGGGTTTTCTCCGGGTACTCCGGGTTCCTCCCACATCCCAAAAACATACAGATAAGTTAATCGGCTCACCCCTAAATTGGCCCTAGACTACAGTAATTACACTACATAATTCATACATAGACATATGATAATAGTAGGGATTAGATTGTGAGCTCCTTTGAGGGACAGTTAGTGACAATACAATATATATATATACTGTACAGCGCTGAGTAAGATGTCAGCGTTATATAAATACTAAATAATTATAATAATAATAATAACTCTATAAACTGACAGCTGTAATCTAATTATTATGGAAACACTGTTGTCTCCCTTTATGTGCAATGTACACATACCGCATTTTATTCAATGATATTCCAAATTTAACAACAGCCAAATTGCCTCCTACAACTAGAGCAAAGCTTGTGTTAAAAGAAACCAAACTGAAAACAACGTGAAGGCTGCCATACTTATTTCCTCTTAAAATGCCAATAACCTGGCTGCAATGCTGATCATTTGGCAGGAGCAGTTTCCTTGCCACATGCCTGGGACAATGCAACAAGTGAAGTCAGGATACCTGTTTTGCTTTATCTTTTTCATAATTTCATTAATTTTTTTTTGGTGAGCTTTACTTTTATTTAAAACAAGAAGGAGTTGCCCTGAGTTTGAACACCCCCCCCCCCCCCCCCAAAGAACTCTTTAAAGTGCTGTGGTAGATTTAATTGCTCTAAAATATACACAATAATTATAATAGTCCAGTATAGCCAAACATAAGGACTTTCAGTTTTGAATGTAGGTACATCTTATTATCTGACTAAGGACTAGTAGGTGCGGAAAAAGTAAATTCGGGCGCCTGAGGCTAGTGGACAAATCGGGCGCCGCCATTCACTCCTATAATAAATATCGTTTAATGGGCGCCCGATAGGAAAAAAGGGCGCCGGAGAAAAATAACGTTTTAAAAGCGGCGCCCGGAGACTTAATGTTTTATTACTGTTTCTCATGATTACACATTATTTAATAATTTATACATTTTTAAATTTTATTTTTAAACGAAAAACAGTACAATATTTTTTTTTTAAACATTATTTTTAAACGAAAAACAGTACTTTTTTTTTTTTTAACATTATTTTTAAACGAAAAAACCAACAGGGGGGTCTTAGGTTTAGGCACCAACAGGGGGGTCTTAGGTTTGGGCACCAACAGGGGGGTCTTAGGTTTAGGCACCAAAAGGGGGGTCTTAGGTTTAGGCACTAACAGGGGGGTCTTAGGTTTAGGCACTAACAGGGGGGTCTAGGGGTTAGGGGTAGGTACAGGGAGGGTTACTTAGGCACCAACAGGGGGGGGTCTTAGGTTTAGGCATCAACAGGGGGGTCTAGGGGTTAGGGGTAGGTACAGGGAGGGTTACTTAGTAATTTTTTTTTTAAACGTTATTATACGTTTCACTATTTAAACGCAAGATTAATGTTTTTACAATTGCCGATTTAATGCACATTATTTAATGATTTATAACTTTATAAAACATTAATTTTAAACGAAATACAGTACAATACATTTTTACACGTTATCCATGCTTATCGTTAAAAACCCGGCGCCCTTTTTTCCCAGCGCCCCTTTTTAACGTACGCAGTAGGTGCTACATCTATAGCATATCTTTGCTCTTTGACACTGTTCAACCCTGTCACACAATAGGCTTGATTCACTAAACCGTGATAACTCATATCACGGCCGCGCTAGCGTTTTGCATTTTGCGAGCATTTTCGCATGCAATCGTGAATTTTCGCAATTGCGCTCTAAAACGCTAGCGCGGCCGTGATATGAGTTATCATGGTTTAGTGAATCAAGCCCAATGTATCCAACGTAAGGGAATGTTAATTGTTAGTCTGAAAAGTTCCCAAGAAATTCTTAAATGCAGACTGCGCAAACAGATATCAAAGACAAAAATGCTACAGTTTGTACGTCTCTTCCTGTACTGGCTCCAGCGTAACAGTCAATGCAAAACATATGGCTGTGGAAGGGATCTGAGTGAACATTTCCAGCATGACTTTTTTTCCGTTTAGAAGGAGGCCAGGCCAGTGTGACAGGAAAAGTTCATATAATGAGCATATTGGCTGTGGTTCATTATGGGAAAACTTTCCATGCTCATGATTTGAGGATTTGAAGCAAAAGCAATTTATATAGTTGGGCTGACAATACGTATGAGTAGAACTATTCATATTCTTGTTAATATGTGGATTCCTCCACTGAATATGTTGATGAAGGCTTGACAGTGTAGACTGTGTTTTATTAATCTAATAAGTGTTAATGTCACCAGGGGGAAGTAACCAGAGAACGTGACTAAAAACCTGACATCTGAAAATGAAAATAGCATGATATGATTTGAAGTGCTGCTTCCTGGCTAGTGATAAGTCACAGACATGGGAATTTCCTAGAATATAAACATATACATCGTGCACATATCATGCATGAAGCTGGTGCTGGATGTAGTGTACAAAATGCATTATGTTCACATATCTCATGGTTCATCCCTTCCTGAGAGCACAGGATGCTCCGAGAGAGTGCCAGAACCCTGAAATGATTGAACTGGTGCAATGCTCCAACATAACTTAATTGGTACTTCGTCGTCACACCACTAGCCAAAAGCCATGACATCAGATGCTGGTTTGGCAATGACATGTGACGATATTACCTTTGGATGTACTAAGGTACATTTAATAAAGGTGCACACACAACATGTGCTCTTTGTGTATATGTGAATTCTAGATCACAAATTTTACTCTGTATTCAAAAGAAATCTTTCATTCACAAAATGGGAATAGGGATTTTCCATTCACAAGACGGCTGATTAACACCTGCTTACTTCATCTCTGTTTGCACTGGTTTTATGCTGAATGGTTTTCCACACATTTTCAATTCTGAGGCAGCTAAACTGAGTGGTTAGCCAGTCTTTTCAAGGCACACTTCACAGTTTAATGTGAAAATACCATGACAGCCCGTATACATATACACAGTTGAGAGCAGCTGCCATAAACACTGATGTTGCAAGTCCTTGCTTTTTATCCACTCCACAACAATGCTCCCTAATAAGGTTCATATGTCCAATGTATGTGCCTCTGCCCACCCAGCTCTCACCACAGCCACACCTCTTCCTGGCTCCTGATGACATCATTACCTGGTCTCTGCACCAGTACTGAGGCAAGTAGCACTCCCATAGGGAATGTGAAGGGAGGTAGTTGTTGAGCCACAGTTTCTCGCTAACTAACTGATTAGATTCTGACTGACTGGTGACTATCCAGGGCTTAATAAAGCCTCATTTGTGACTGCAGCCAGTGCTGAGACAGTAAGACACTATATTATACCTCCTTTTTACAAACAGAAAGCAGTGATGCTCTATGGTGTTTTTTTGTACCTAAAAAGTATTTTATACCTAAGATAAGAAAAAAAATGTACTAAATCAGGGCCCATATCTCTTGTGTCTAAGTAGTTCCCACAAGTTTTGAGAAAATAATTTGACAAATATGCAAATCTTTGCTCAAAAGAAAAAAAAAATATAACAAGAAAATCAATGACATGAGGTACTGCTGATCAAACAAACAGCAGCTGCATGAATGTATAAACCAGAAGTTAATTGATCAGCAGCTTGTGGCTTTTGTTTGTCAATGGTCGCTTCTATTTCCTGTTGAGCAGAAAATGTCAACCTTGGTAAATTCTCTGCTCAGTACTATTGCCCATGGCAATTAGCAAGGCATCAACATTCCCTATTCCTACCTCCTCCATAAATATGTTGATGGAATGCACAAGTATAATGATAAAGAGTGTAGAAATTCATAATAATATTTCAATCTCTCTTATCTAATTTTGGCATTATTGCCAGAAACGTCTAAACAGTTGAGGCTATGCTTTACCAAAGCTATAACATAGATATGTATTTTATCCCACAGGTATGACTTTATTGAGATCCGAGATGGAGACTCTGAATCTGCTGATTTAATGGGAAAACACTGTGGAAATATTGCACCATCAACAGTCACATCGTCTGGGCCACACATCTTTATCCGATTTATCTCAGACTATGCCCGTCAGGGGGCTGGCTTCTCACTACGCTATGAGATCTTTAAAACAGGTCAGTTAAATATTCATTCTCTCCAATAACTTCTCAAAAAATGACGTTCAACTCCCATTTCACACATGCACAGTGCATCTGGAAAGTATTCACAGCACATCATTTTTGTCTGCATTAATCCATACAGACTTAAACTATATAATACTTCTAGCTTCCTCTTTCAAGATTGAGGTCTTAAAACTGTTCACCATCCACCTCCTATGGAGTGTAAGTCCTAGACTTTTACTGTAATGCAGGGATTCTGGGAAATGTAGTCTGGCATCTGTTGCCCCTCCTCATAGTCAGTCACACGTAATTCAACTGTCCACCAGCTGAATCCATAGAGGACAGTAAGTGGCAAGCTCTCTGGTCATTAATAAAGGCTATTCTTTCCAACAGCAACTCTGTTAACATTTAGTTACTGTATTATCTTGATTGATCTTGAAATTTGCCTTTCTTAATACAGTTTTGAGTACTTTAAGAGTAAAATTATTACTCTTAATAATATAAATATTATTATTAGTAAATGTCTTTTAAATGTGAAAATGCAAACCCTAGCCTTTGTTCACACTATTGTGACTATACAGTGTGTGCGTCACTATGTAAGTCCATCATCATTTCTTTTTTAACCCAACTATATCTGTGTCATTCTTCTTGAAAGACTCCTGTGATTTAAATCGATGCATATATGTAATCAATACATGTTTATGACTTCTCATATCTTCATCCTAGTCAGTCTTAAATAAGCCTGCAAACTGATCATCTAAGTATTCTCTTAGATCATTGCAGAACATAAGTACATTCTACTTTATTGCTTTTCCAATTAGGTGATGACTCTAGTGATGCATTGAAGTCAAGGGCAAAGTGTTGAAGGTCAATGGTTTTACAACCTGAGGCCCACATCCTTATCTCTCCAAATGACCATCCACTGCAAATCATAACCGACTGGCTTCTACAATCGCCATACATGTTGCCTCTTTGCAGTCAGTGTTTTACTAGAGAAAAAGGAAATGTTAACCAAGTATATGAGTATACCGTAAACTGCCAATCAAATGCTAATACAACTCATTGACTTTGTATTGTAGTTCCTTTTTAACCTCCATATATCAAGAGCAATCAGTTAAGATGAAAATAGCTCATAACCATTGATGTTAAAGCTATGTACATGTGTTTAATCAAACTCAGTCTGAGGAGGCCATTAAGAGAATCTGGCATGTGGACAGTACAGGAGCCTCCCAATGTCGCCTAAAGATCCGGCGTGCCAGATCTTAAGCGGCATCCAACTTTCAAATTCCCCCAAGCAAATTGCCCTCATTCTGCCTGCCGGAAATCACTCAGTCATGCACTGCATGTTGTGCCTCCTCCCCCTCCATAGCAACAGACAGGTCCGGAACTAGTAACAATAGGGCCCCAGGGTGAAATTATCCCGGGGGCCCCCGAACCAAAAACAGGCATAAGGGGCCCTTTGTTGCAGCCAAATTTCCCTCCTGGGCCCCTGAGCCAGCAGCTGACCTACGCTCCCAATCACCTCCTAACTTCATCCTGGGTCCCTGCAGAGTCTTTGGCAGTGTAGTGTCTCATCTGCCCGCCAGCATACATGTTTCATGCTACTCTGCCAAAGACACTGCAGATGCCTTGGGGGGCAACTGTTAAGATGGGGGGAGACTACTTGGGGCCCCTACAGGTTCTGTTGCCATGGGGCAATTACCCCCTTTGCATCTATGGTAGCGCCGCCCTGGCAAAAGACAAGTCTCTAGTCTCTAAAATTGTGATTCATCTGCTAAGTACTTTGAAATGACCTGTCACCCAAGAGATTGAGTCCCAATCCCTGCGGTGACAGTACTCATACATGTTTTCAAGGTTTGAGAACTGAAAGTAAACACAGTTACAGAAGCAGACATGTTTAGCTGATCACATGATGGTAAGGATTGTCAAATGAGCAGACAAAACAGAATTTTCCACTGACCCAGAAAGAAAAAGGGAAAAACACTCAGCCAATTAAACCTAACAGCTCCCAATCAATTAGACGGCAGGAGGCTAATTAAGCGGCAAGTAAAGACTTTGATAGGCTTAATTTAATTCCCTCCCCAGGTCAGTGGAAATTTGCATATTAAAAGATGTTGTTTGTACATTATTGTAGAGCAGACATGATTGACAGTCTCCATATTCCAACTGAGCTGTAACTTGCTGCTTGGCTTATTCATGTCTATGGAGCAGGGCCTGAGAAGAGAGAGGAGATATTCTCTGGAATGAATTCAGAGAAAACAATAGTAATCTGCCAGGGAAATCCAACCAACATTGAAGATCAAAGTATGCCTATAGAGATCTCCACATCTCTCTCCCCTGGAGTAATTGGATAATGACCACCGGAGCTACTGTCCATAGCATAGCTTAGAATATGGGGTTAGACTATGGGGTATCACAGTGTGTGCATCAGAATACAGTGTGATATATATATCCCCGGGTTTGGTTTCTTCATCTTGGTTACTATGCTTGACATAATATTACAGCTCCCTGTACTGATTTGCTAAATAAGCCTGTTTGTGTGTGTGAGTTTAACATCTAATTGCTTAATTACATGCAATATAAATATACAGTATTTGATTGTAGATTTGAGACACTTAAATATACCCTCTGGAACATTTATGCTTTAGATGGTAAAACAATTGATATATTTATTTTAAGCTGTGCTTCAGGGAGTATGGCCACCTCCAGTACTGCTTCATATGAGAGTCAAAGCTAAATGACAGTGATGCCACAGAACTCATAAAATCTAAACTATTCAGACAACCAACCGGTGCCACAAATGCACTGAAAGCCCAAATATACAAAGCCCAAATATATATATATTATACATTTAAAAAAAGCTGCATGTTTAAAAGGGCACAGGATAACGATAGTAGGATATCGGTAGTGTTACCGATATTCTACTACATTCATTAGTAAAATATCAGTAATATGTACTGATATTTTACTATGATCTAACCTCTCCCTACTCTCACACAGAACCCTCTCCTGGTGGTACCTAAACCTAACACCCCCCCCCCCCACACACACACACACACACACAGTGGTGCATAACCCTTAACTCCTAACACAACCCCCCCCCCCCCAACTAACCTTAACCCCAAAATTTTGTTTGAAAGGGCACCCAAATTGCAGTGACAAATACTGTCTACACATAGAAAACAGTGGCTACAAATTGTACCCGCTATGATAGCGGACACCAGTTTAATTCTGTGTGTGCCAAGACTTCTATACAGCCGCTAAAACCAATAGGGGAGAGAGCAGCGCCCTTTTCAAATTTGCAGTGTTTTCGAATTATAATATATATATATATGTATATATATATATATATATATATATATATATATATATATATATATATATATATATACTGGATAGATAGATAGATAGATAGATAGATAGATAGATCACTTTTTATTATTATTATTATTTTTATTAATAGTGTATTAAGCGATCCTAATCTGTATTTTAATTGGTGCCTCCTGTCCCTATTTGTGAGGAATTCCATCATTCCCTTTCCAGACAGGAAGTGAGAAATCTCTCTAAGGGTGGCCAACTGGCCATATACCACACAATCTTGATTTTGCAGATTTAACAAATCTATTTAGTAGTATAAGTGCAAGCAGATTGGAAATAGTTTCAATGCTATAGATTATTTTGATAGACGATACACACGATTACATTTTCTGACAGATTTACTGTCAGATCAACTATTTCCAACATGTACGATCTGTTTTCCGATCAATTTTCCGTTCACTTCTATTGGAAATAGATCGTACATCAGATCGGGCATGTTGGAAATAATCGATCTGACAGTAAATCTGTCAGGAAATGGCATTGGGTGTACCTACTATTAAACTGCACGAAAGTGGTTAGATTGCAGCCAGTAGGTCTTATAATATATGTCAGGAATATCTGATAGGCACAGGAAAGTTTCGCCCAAACCCCCCCCCCCTCCCCCCCCCCACACCTGTAAATTTACTCTGCTGAATTACAATTGAAGTAAGAACAATGACTTGCTGCCACAGACAACAAGCATAATATTCGCTACACATATGGCCCTAGGTAACAGTTTTATTTATCTTTCCAGAACTAATTTGTAGAGTAAAACCCTCTAATCCTGTCACTAATATGAATTGACTAGCATATTGTGTTGCGTTTAGGTGGTCAGAGGTGAAACAATAGCCCTCATGACCGCAACCATCATAGGGGAGCCGCATGACCGATGAGGGGGGCCTGTTGCTGTGTCAAGGAGGGCCTCTCTTCGCTGTAGCAGCTGTACAGTCTTGACATGCAGAAAGAGGAGCCACAGGGAGATAGTATACCTCATACAGTGGCTACAGCGGAGAGAGGAGTGAGGGCATGTCACTCGGCTGAATGAAGATAATGTATGGCACTGCTGCTGCTCCGCTCTCCTTGCCACAGGACTGGGCCCCTTCACCCGGGGTGGGGGCAGTCACTCATGTATTGTGATTTTGGTAAGGTTAAGCAGAGGGTGGCAGAGTTTTGCTAGGGGGCCCGCCGGGATCATGGTACGCCCCTTTAGGTGGGCTTTCTTTTGATGTTAAAATGTAATATGTTTTATTTATATTTATTTGTAATATACTGAAAAGGTTATGTAAAATTTGGTCCATGGTGATATTTTTCCATTTGGGCAAGTTATTTTGATACCAAATATGCATGTTTTATTATGTATTGATAGGTTTTTATAGCCTAGAATCAGTCATATCAATTCTGGATACTATGAAAAGAGCAGAGCTGACTCAGTGCTTGCTCAGCAGTATAGTGTCTGCTTGCTGTATTACACCCACAATGCCTAAATTCCCCTGCATCCAGCCATTAGATTTCACAGTCATCATATGACTAGAAGCTCCTTGATAGGCACCTAGTTCTGCACTAGGTAGGAGGTGGGATGATTGTGGTAGGTAGATTAGTGCTTTCCGTAGTAGCTTTGTACACATACTCACCACAGCTACAGGCAGGCACCCAGCCATCTGTTCTTGTACATATTATGGGTGTTAAGTGGTTAAGTAGGCTGTTTCTTTGGTACAATTTTTCTTTCCTTCAGAATGTATTTGGTATCATACATTATGACTATGTAGTCAAGACTATTCTCCAATATACCTAAAAAATCATAATGATTGATAATCATCAATACAAAAATGTTACAGTATCAGAATATGTATTATACTGCCTCTCTGCTAGGGACACAGCCTGTAAGGGCCACATCATTACTGACAACTTGACATCTTGGAGCTATATAGCCGTAACCTATAGTTATAAAGCCGTGATATCAGCCATCCAGATTAGTGGTTCTGAATCCAGTCTTCAGGCTCAGAATAGTTATTGTTTTTCAGATTTCCTTATAGAAAAACAGGTGAAGTGATTAGTACAACTGTGAAAATGCTTGGATGTTTGCAGCTGTCCTGAACAACAGTAAACAGAAGGCAAAACACTCATCTGTCTGAAAAAAAAACCCTCTGATAACAACATAGTTGCTGAAAGGTATAAATTAGGGGTGCCCAATAGAAGGACTTCATGATAGATCCCAACCCCACTACATTTTCCATTCTGTATATACAATTGTGCTCCGAAAATTGTACATAGGTAGATCATTTTGACCTGCTAATTTCTTAAAGTAGCTTTCAAGCTGAAAAAGTGTGGGCACTTCTGGTGTAAATGGTAATTAATAACTCCCGTGAGGGCTGAAAGTACAAGGTTCTACCATACACTATCATGGCTGCTGTTTATACTTCACACATAAAATTGCAGCTTTTAAACTGAAAATTACATTCTGGGACAGCAGGAAAGTTATATTTATCATTGCTACTACACATCAATTATCTCATAACCTTTAGTTTAAGTTGGTTCTTTCTTATTGTTAACACCTTTCTGCATAGCTCTGAGCTACCTTACTAAGATTAACTCCTTCCTAAAACATTACCCCTACCTTTTACCACTAACTGCTAAAACCTTATCCTCCACCTGAACCTCACATAATTCTAACCTTTAATAGTATCCAATAGATACAGTATATTGTCTTCACCTGCAGGGTTAAAGAGAACCCGAGGTGTGTTTGAAGAATGTTATCTGCATACAGAGGCTGGATCTGCCTATACAGCCCAGCCTCTGTTGCTATCCCAAACCCCACTAAGGTCCCCCTGCACTCTGCAATCCCTCATAAATCAAAGCCATGCTGTGAGGCTGTGTTTACATCTGTAGTGTCAGTCTCAGCTGCTCCCCCGCCTCCTGCATAGCTCCGGTCCCTGCCCCGTCCCTTCACTCCAATCAGCAGGGAGGGAAGGGATGCAGGCGGGGACTGGAGTTCTGCAGGAGGCGGGGAGAGCAGCAGACTGACACTATAGAGATAAACACAGCCAGATCTGACAAGCTGTTTGTCAGCAGCGTGGCTGTGATTTATGAGGGATTGCAGAGTGCAGGGGAACCTTAGGGGGGTTTGGGATAGCAACAGGGGCTGGGCTGTATAGGCAGATGCAGCCTCTGTATGCAGATAATATTCTTCAAACCCACCTCGGGTTCTCTTTAAGGCCCAACCACTAGGGGCAGCATCCTTGACAGCCCACACTTTGGGTATATGTATTGTCAAACCAATGCACACAAAGGAAGTACTGGAAGCTGAAATATGGGGAGCCAAAGCTTTGGCTTTGCAGAGCCTGATACCAGTGCCTAAATTAGCTTCTCACCACCATTGAAGCATGTGAATTATCTGAAATCAGTATAGCTGCCAGACCCTTACAAATGTAAATGATATAGCAGCGTGGCAGCATCCATATTCCTATTACTTCAAACTTCCTTTAAACTAACAATGGTGAGAATGATATCACCCAGCTATAAATGTAACATGATATACATCAGCATATGCATCAGGACAGACTCAGACGTTAGAAAATGTCGATATTTAGGTGACACATTGTGTGAGTAAACAGACTCCCACTCTTTCCCGACATTTTTTTCTGAGATGTGTTGAGGAAACGAAGGTTAAGTGGAGATTGTGCCTCTGTCAACAGCTCTTTTTGTGCATACACAATTTAAGATCATGGTGACATTGTTCTGTGGGTAAGCCAATGGGTCAGTGTGCCTGGGGGCTCTCTTCTGTAGCAGTGCTAGCACTGGGGTCACAGAGGAAGTGACAAAGAGCTGGTCTGCAGTGCTTCAAAGAAGGCTATTCAGCAGTTTTGGGGATCAGAATCATTTACTGATTGCCTTTTGTAAGATGCCTGCGTGCTCATATATTTTAAGTCTAAAATTATGTCAACAGATTTATGGCCTAAAGACTTGAGTGTTTTTATACTATTCAGGGAGTTTTTCAGCTGGTGGTTTGGTAATACTTTCCTTTGTGCTGAAGTAAAATGTGAGCCCAGCATAGCCTAGGAATTTGTCCTGACCATTCAGCTGCACATTTAAAATCCGCCTCTCCCTTATGCATTTTTAATGCCAGTGCGGCTGGCTGTTTGCTACTGAACGTATCTGCCAACCTGGTCTCATTTGTATTGCACAGGAATTGTAGAAATAATATACAGTCTCATCAAGATACGGTGGAGGAAAAGACATATTGTCCCGTTAGTGAGCAAGTTTAGATATAGATTTTAGCAGTGCCTGTTTCTAGAGGTATCTGGATGTGTGCTGTATCAGTGATCAAGCTTTTGTATTGAGCTCTGCTTACTGTATCAACTTGTGCATGTGAACAGAATCTCAGAGTAGGTTCGCACCAGCCCAGTGTGAGAAAGCGCTGGGTATGAGAGCGAAATATTTATGCACATAATATAAAAGACAAGCGTGATCTTGGGATAATTGAATAGTAAGCTGAAGGTTGAAGGTTACTGGATAAATATATTCAAGGAAGCAGCCTGACAGCATTTTGATTGTGCAGTAAATGAGTTTTGTTGGTCCAGGTGTCAAGAAATCCATAGTCCACACATTTCCACTTTATATGGGCATAAAGCAGCTGGCTAGAATGTGTTTCATTTCCCCATACAAGTGGAGATCTTCAAACAAATGATGGATAAAGTTATAGAATATAAAAGCTAGGCTGAGTTTTTAGCAGCCAGGGTAGATCTTCTGTAATACTCAGCTGTCAATCACTCTTCTCCATTCTGAATTAATAGAATGCAGTGTTATGAAACAGAATTGTGGCCGCGGCTTCTGCTGCAGTATCTGCTTTATTGCTCTGACTTCTGTAATGGCCAAGTAAAATCGTGATAGTGTACATTGATATTTGTAACAGCACCAGCCAAGCTCTTTTCAGCTTACTGCAATCAGAAGCTGGCTCAGATAGAGTGCATGCACCCTGAAATTGCCTGCTTACCCATTGCCCTGTAAGGTAAAATACAGGAAAGTAAAAATTCCCTATTCATGGCACAGCAAACCTTAAACAACACTACTTTAAAAAAAAAATGCATAGTGCTCTGTAAAAATACTACGAAATAAAAAGAGTATGATTTGTATGAAGGTGTGTGATAGGAAGCAGGAAATTTGGGCACCTGCGGCTAATGTAAAATTTGGGCACTCCATAGCGATAACGCGAATATTGGGTATTGGGTGCCCAAAACAGAAATGTGGACGCCCAATAAGGGCCCATCTAAGGATGGTTTTAAGGTTTGGTGCCAGGAAGGGGGGGTTAAGGGTAAGGCACAAGGAAGGGATGTTTTAAGGTTAGGCGTCAGGAAGGGAGATTTTATGGTTAGGTGTCAGGAAGGGGGGGTTAAGGGTAAGGAACAAGGAAGGGACGTTTTAAGGTAAGGCATCAGGAAGGGAGATTTCATGGTTAGGTGTCAGGAAGGGGGGGTTAAGGGTAAGGAACAAGGAAGGGACGTTTTAAGGTAAGGCATCAGGAAGGGAGATTATATGGTTAGGTGTCAGGAAGGGGGGGTTTAGTGTTAGGCATCTGAGGGGGGAGGGTTCTGTGTGAGAGTAGGGTTAGGTTTAGCTGTAGTAAAATATTGTTATGGCCCATACTCATGGGCAACTTTTCTTCACTGTCGCTAGCACACGGGAGCGTGTGCGCGACAGTTCGGTGACAGCTCGTCGCCACGTCACTCCGCGTACACACGCGGAAGAGGGATCAGCGGTGCGATGGAAGCTGTCGCCGACGTTCCTCCTCAACCCCGCCGGAATCTCCGTGTTCTCTATAGAGGTTGCTGTCGCTAGTCTGCATACTCACGCGGACTAGTGGCAATTGCGGCGAAGTTGCGGCGGCAACTGACGCCAGGCGATTGACCGCGCCAATCACCTGGCGACAGCAGCGACGAGTGACGGTTCGGGGTGCGCGCCCGTGTTGCGCCTCCTACTCACGGGCGACTTGTCGCCGCAACACGCGTGCGCCGTGTTTTGCGGCGACAATTGTAGCCCGTGAGTATGGGCCATTAACATTTACCAATGTTTTACTATCGTCATATCAGCTTCACGCGGCACACATTTTTCACACTCATGTGTTATGCTGGGGGCTATCAGAGCAGATTCATTCTGATCCTAACAGAAGCATAATTCACACCAGGAGCAGTTCACTCCCACCACCACTGGAACCTTGGCTCTCTCACTATGTCCCCCTTTACCAACACAGCTAGACATGCTTTGCATAACCAAGGGAAACTATGCAGTGTTCATAGTGAGAGTGTAAGGCGAGAATATTTGTTCTAACACTGAGGGCCTGTTTCCACTGGCGCGGAAATCACGCTGAATCCGCAGAGTTTCCCCGAAGGCAAAACGTGCGGGAAAACTCTGCAATAGGGATGAATAGCACCATCCAAAATAGTGCGGGAGGCTGCGAATCCCATGGCTGATGGGATTTGTCTGCGTAGCTGCAGACCCAGAAGTGCCGCCGCGCGTTTCACTGACGCGTGCGGCACAAGTGGAAATGGACCCTATGGTATCACGCTACCCTTCCATACCTGCCAGGTGACACAGGTATTGCACCTCCCTTATATGTAGTTCAAAAAAGTAGAATCACTTATAATCCTTTACTCCTGCCATTGCATAGTGGCTACATAGACCCTCCCTCGGGGAGTCACAGACACCTTGGGATGTTGCAGTGAGAGTCTCTCCTGCAAATGTGATGTTAGGTGTGCATGCATTAGTTCACAGTGCCTGGTGCATATGTGGAGTCCTGGTCAACAAACTACAGTGTTCTCAATCAAACATTGGTGTTCCATAGTGCTCCAGAAGGTGACTAGCTTTCCATGTAGGATTGTCTAACTACATGCTTCCATGTCCTCAGCTACACCCTTCCCTTCCATAGTTTAACTGCTCCAGTCTCCAGTCCTTTCCACAAGCATTTCACCACACAGACAGCCACATCTTTCTACAGCTGCACCATACCTGACATCTGCTCTCGCGTGTAGATGAACCTTATGTTAGAAAGCTGATAGTGTGGAATGGCCTAGTTATTATGCATGCTTACCATCACTGTCTCCTAAACTACCCATACATTATATAACCATGGTGCCCATAGGCTGCCCAGTGATCGTTATTGTGACCTAGATTGCAGCTCGATAGCGGAAAAAAATCCTATTCTGATCATGTAATGTCGCCCATTGGCTCGATCACAGCTATCCAGTGCTGTGGCTAACCACAGTTTCTGCCCAATTAGACGTTTTTGTCAAAGCTAACGTCTAATTGGGTAAGAATATTGTATAGTGCAGGGATGTCCAGTCCTCAAGGGCCAAGGTCCTCACACATTTTTAGCACAGCTCAAATTAATTGATGAAACTGAATCAGGAAGGGTGGTTCATCAAAAAGAACACATTTTTCCATTTCTCTTGTCTATCCTAAATACTGGCCTGTAAAGTGACATAGCAATAGGGGATACAGAGGTTGCAGCCACACTGGGGTCCCTGGACCAGACACTAGGGGCCAGCCTTTATCCATCTTATTAGCTTTTCATTGTTGCTATGCTGGTAATATACATTGGCCTCAATTCACTAAGCTTTATCAAACACTTTATCAAACGTTTGATAATTTACCTCATGGGTAAAATCTAATTTTGACTTCAATAAGGTGTTATATATTTATCGAATGCTTTATTGATAAAACGTTCAATATATCTATAACACCTTTGTGAATTCAAAATTAGATTTTACCCATGAGGTAAATTATCAAACGTTTGGTAAAGTGTTTGATAAAGCTTAGTGAATTGAGGCCATTGTGTGCATTGAACAGTGGTTATTAACAAACTGTTTTCTTAAAGGGGTTCTGTGGAGCCTATTAAAAACAAAATCCTGACACTTACCTGGGGCTTCTATCGGCCCCCTGCAGTTGTAATGTCCGCATCATCCTCCTATGATTCTCTGTTAGCTGCCGCCGGTCCCGGTCTAATTTTTCCTGAATTAGAACTGCGTCTTTACGGGCGTGGCCGCATGCGTGCTCGCTCCTGCGCGCATCATTGGTAGCTTACTGTGCAGGAGCTGTACAAGAAAATTTTGTACTGCACCTGCGTAGTAAGCTCCCAATGACGAGTACGGGAGCAAGCACTATTTGTTTATTTAGACGAATAATTAGACCGGGCCGGCGGCGGGGAACGGTGAATCGTAGGATGATGGCGCGGAACATTACAGCTGCAGGGGGCTGATAGAAGCCCCAGGTAAGTGTAAGGTTTTTAATAGGCTCCACAGAACACCTTTAAAGTGAACCCATGGACGGTGATGGTGATATCGAGGCTGCCATATTTATTCCCTTTTAAAACTGTGTACTCATTACCCGACGGGTCCAGCGACGTCCCCTTGATGAGGGTCATTAAACAATGCCTCTTCCTGCTTGCGACGTTACACAATGGGCACACATGGGTAGTCAAGCAATCACGGTACTTTGCACTGAGTCATTGTGGATCTTACATTATCGCTGTATGACGATGAGCACCATTTGAGTGATCGTGCGTCTGTACCCCTGTCACAAAATGGCGGAATTGGACGCTCGCTACTCAAAAAATAGATGGTCGTTGGGAAAATCATCAGTAAAATCGTGATTACACCTCTCCTACACTGCAGCTGTCATTGGTAGATTTATGGGCTCCATATCAATACAGTGCTTGGGTCCCCATGTAAAACTCGCACTGGGGCCCCAAGTTCCTTAGTCTACAGGGCATGGATATGTGCCTCAATGGTCTCGAGTTGGACATGCCTGGAGTTGGACATTCCTGGTATAGTGTATGGGTACCTTTAACTGCAGATTTTCAAAATCAGAAGATGGACAGGCATCTGCTAAGCTGTTTGCATTGCATGTTGCTGGATTTTGTGGGTGGAAGCACATATGTAAAATGTGGACTTAATTGATGGACACTGTAGGAGTGTCACAGATTGTACTGTTTTCTGCTCTCCTTGTTTTTTTTGTGCTAAGCTCTGATGGCCGTATAAACTGTTTTCTATTTTTCAGCTGTGAAAATTGATAATTTAGTAGTCAAATATGTTAAACTGAAAATGAATAGGCATGTTGTTCTGTCATACGCTGTACAATATAAGAAACAGCTATAAACTTCTCAACAGGATTCTTATTGTGAATGATACATTTTTGATCTTTGCCAGATACTTTAGTTTAAATGTGAACTCTAGACCTCCCCCTTTCTTCTGTCACTACATAATTCCCTTAAGGCACCTCAAAGACACAGGACACAGCAGGGTCCTCTGCTCATTCTATACAATTGATGCCATTGTTAATGCTAATGGAGTATTTAGAGTATTAGCAGCCTTTGGTCTAGTGGGGACCAGAAAACACTCTTTAATCCTCAGAAATGAAACTACCATGTCTCCAGCTTCCCTCTCATAATATGTCTGTTACTTTGGAAAATTATTTTGCATGTGATCTCCAGAGATTCCATTAAAAAAATAGATTCAATTCAACTCAGAGCTATATCACTTTTTTTATAGTAAAATTCTTTCTGTTTTAGGAAAGCACACTTTTGTGTTTCTTTTATAGTAGACACACATCTGTGTTAACTTTTTTTTTCCAGTTCTGTGGTTTGCTTTGTTTGAAATGACTTTAGTGCATTTTAACTGATTTTTTAGTAAAAAAATACTTTTTGTGTTCAGTATTAGTATGTTTCTAAACAACAACTAAGCTATTATATTCAAGCTACTATATCAACAGTGCACACAATTTATAAAGCCTTGAGAGATTCACTGTTTGACAAATAAAAAATGATGAATTCAAGTGAGTGCACTGGAAACAAATTTCTGGTAACTCAGGTCTCTTTACTGTGCATTGATTGCTTCGGGTCAATAAGGTCATTTAACATTGTGTCAATGCTTCCTGTTTGTGTTATTGTAGGATCTGAGGACTGCTCAAGGAACTTCACCAACTCCAATGGCACAATTGAGTCCCCTGGCTATCCAGACAAATACCCACACAACCTGGACTGTGTATTTACTATCCTGGCCAAGCCAAAGATGGAGATTATCCTGCAGTTCCTGACCTTCGACCTTGAGCATGACCCTCTCCAAGTTGGGGAAGGTGATTGCAAATATGATTGGCTGGACATCTGGGATGGCATTCCAAGTGGTAAGGATAAATAATCTCAATTATCGTCAAAATGTATAAATATAATGCTTTCATGAGTATATGTACATACTTTTATTTATTATTGTTATAACTGGCTTATAAAGCACCCGACATCTTCCGTGTGCTGTATAGAAGTCCTTTTACAAAGAAGCAATGTACACAAATAAGGGGAATACAGAAATATATATGTATTTATATATATAGAGAGAGGGAGAGGGAGAGAGAGTTATTAAAAAACCCCTTTCTCTTACATCGGCTTGGATGTAAGTATAAATACATAAGAGGATTTGACATTTAATAGGTAGACTTTTGCTATGTGGGGCTGGCTAAGTGGCTATTTTATTTATTTGGTATTTATATAGCACTGATTTCTCCCACAGTGTTTTACATGGTATATATAGTCAATAACTGTCCCACAGAGGAGCTAAAAATCTTATCCCTTCTATATTAATTTGTCCATCATAGTCTAAAGACATTTTTTGGGAAAGTAATCTCATCTTCATGTTTTTACGATGTGGGGAAAAAGCCCATTTTTTTGGAACTTAAAAATGCTAAGTAGGTATTGTCCTAGTCCAGATTCAAACCAGGTACCAAGCATTGAAAGCAGAACAGAGTAGACAACTTGTATCATAGCTTTGGTGCTTAGTCACTACAGAACATACTGTATATGTAAGTTAAATACAGTATGTACTGCATAATGTCTTAAATGTAGCACCTGTTTAGCTCTGTAGCTTGACATTATGAGCGGTCACTTATGAGTACACAAGGAAATCCCCCTCTAGTCTGATTTGGGCCCAGTTTGTTTCACAATGCAGCTGCAATACATCTCCAGCATGTGGCTAATGACAGTTGTTTGGCAGTAAAACTTTAGCAAGGTAGCAGCAAACCTGCAACCAGGCAGTAGCATACAGTGAATCCAAGAAATGTCAAATGGCGGCACAATAAAATAATGCATAAAGTGGTTTATGATGAGAAACTATAATGGCATGCCAGGGGAAACAGCACAACACCTGTTGGTGAGTGCCTCTTGCCTTAGCCAGACCTGATTCTGGTTTGCAAACATTTTTCCTTGACAAAGGAATGCTTTGAGGTCCCGAAATGTTGGAATTACAGCTGCTCATCATAATAAACCACTTTATGCATTATTTTGGTGTGCCAACATTTGACATTTCTTGGATTTATTGATTGCGGTGGTGTTGTACACCATTTTGAGCACCCAAAACACATCGTGGCAGATACCCTAAGGTGGGCATTGTCACACTCTGCATTCTTCGGTTGTACTATACAGTGAGTCATGATGATCTGACTGCTAAATAGGAACATATTGGTACAGCTGGGTGTTGGGATGTGCAGATTGAAGATGTGACTTGTGAGTACCAAATCCTTGACATAGTTGAATCTTCAAAAAAATGGTTACCTTGGCATCAGCTAAAAATGACACTAGACAGCTTATAGCAGCACAGGTGTTGCTAATTTCCAATAACACCTTTAGGTACCTTGTGAAGCCTGCACTAAAGCAGTATGATTTGCTTTAATGCTGTCAGCTCTGACAGACTTATTTTTAATACATAACTGTGCAAAAGCCCAGTTTCTCAATACATCTCCACTCTCACTATCAGCACCACAGTAACCATAGTTTTTCTTTTTGTGTCTCCAAGAAATTAATTTTTACTACCCTGTCCTCTTTCTCCTCTCATCAGAACACTAAGCAATCAAATCACAACCTTTTGGCTGGCAACGCATTGTATTAGATTACTGGAATTTTCTGCTGCCTCCTACATATGCTATTACTGCCGATGGCCTGTGTAGCAGATAAGAACGCACCAGAGTGCTATTAGTAAAACACAGAAGGATGTGACAGCCTCTAATGCCCTCGACTGATAACACTGATGCTCTTATTTCTCTCTGCAGTAGGCCCCTTGATTGGCAGGTATTGTGGTACGAAGACTCCCTCAGAGATTCGCTCTTCAACTGGCATACTCTCGCTCACCTTTCACACTGACATGGCAGTGGCTAAAGACGGCTTTTCAGCTCGCTATTACCTTTCTCCTCAGGAGGTCCCTGAAAGTGAGTTTCCACCAGCCTGTCAGGTCTTGGAAATACTTATTGTCATGTCACAGTATATCTGTCATTCACTTCAATATTCTTTTGCATTTCCACTGCTGTCCATGGTGCTACCTGTATGCTGTATCTTGTATTTTAATCCAATTTTCTGTGTGTTTCTCCGTGACTCTGATGATTACATGTTTCATTTCAATCAAATGTTATTGAAACTGTTCCTGTATTTAACAGTACAATAAGTTTAACATCAGTCATTTGTATCCCCTCAGCGTATAATTGTGTGAAATGTTTGTCTTCTCAAGCGCTGTCGCATTATTATTACTTTTATTTTCTAGCGAAACAGTGTGTCTTCATTATTAAAACTTGTAATAATGTTGTATACTTATAGATCTGTGCTATTTTTGGTGCAAAATAAAATTTGTGGGATGTGCAATAGTAAGACTTCCTCATTTGGCAGCAGATTCCCACAATGCCTTGGGTATGAAATTCCCGCAGAGTGGCTTTAATTAAAGAACATCTTTTGGAAGCCAACTGTAATGTTTATAGGTTGTGAAATTGAGCACAATCATACATTGATTTGATGTTTTTTTAATTAGCCTGTTCCTGCATTTTCCACTTATTATGCATTCTGCTTATTGTCTCTCCAGCACCTTAGTGTCTGCAAAAACTTCTCCAGTGTTAAAATACACGCCTGCTGTATGCGGCTGGAGAAACTGTGCAACATTATTAATTATCATTTTTATATCATTAGTGCCAGTTATAGTCTAGGAGGCTGTAATACAGACACCTCTGGGATGGAAGCACAAGCACAGACATCTGACTGTAATATGCGGAGTAGCCTCCAAAGAAAATAATTAAACCCGTAGTAGATGCTGTTCAATGTAAAGATAGAGTTATGGAACTGGCCAAATGTGTCCATCTCAGGAGTCTGCAGATAAGACTAAGAAATTAGTATTTTTGTTAATCTGCTGAAGGCTTAAATCGACGAAGATTAGCAGCAGTTGATAAGGCAGTGTTTTGCTCTCCCTAATTTGCTTTGCTATTGCGGATGTTCACTGTTAAGAGACGTGATAGCAGAGCTTGTCTGTAACAATTAGACTGCTTATGAATGGGATGATTCAAGCAGAATCTCAAATTGCAGGGAATTCTCTACAAATGTACTTGTAATTTTACAACATTAAAGCTCTTCAGAAAGTCTGTAGAAAATTACCCACCTGCTATGTTACAACTGGATTATCATAACTGATAGGTCTGGAAGCAAGTCTGTTTTGGATTTAATATATGGTTGTGTGTGTCTTGTTCAGTATTTCAGTGCAATGTTCCCTTGGGAATGGAGTCCAGACGGATAGCCAATGAGCAAATTACTGCATCATCTACGTACACAGATGGAAGATGGACAGCCCAGCAGGGAAGACTAAACAGCGATGATAATGGCTGGACACCCAATGTGGACAACAACAAAGAGTACCTGCAGGTGAGGAGGCAATAACATTAGTTCTAATTTACAGTAGATCCTAGATAAACTTTTAATCATTGCATAGTTGTGTTCCTTTCATATAGATTATAGGGCATTCCTCAAGCCAAATACTTTTTTTTAATACTCTAATTCCCTTTACACTAAACAAGCCTCGCCCACAGCTTCTTCAGTGCCTTGGCACTCTGAGAGCTATGTAGCAAGGGCTTATGGGAGCTCAGTCAGGGCAGGAGGAGGTGTTACTAGCGAAAGATTTCAGAAGCAGAGGGGAGGAGTTAGGAGTAGAGGGGAGTGAAGTTTTCACAGGCTGAGGGGTGGAGATGCAGGCAAGCTTGCCTGTGTAATGTGACAAGCAGAACATGGCTGCTGTCATTGTATCACAAGAAGAAATAATCATATACTGTTGAAGCTGTTTGCAGCTATATATGCTGTGCAAACTATCTAAACTTTAGATAAGATATATAGACACGTTACTTGTTATAGTTAGTTTTCCATCTTGGAACTGCTTTAAAACAAAGTAGTCAGAGAGAATGACTTCTGACCAGCATACAGCCTATTGTGTATCAATAAAACATACACAATATAGCTCAATTCTATCAAACTGCACATACTTTGAAAAAAAGGTAGTTTGAAACTGTAGAGCCACATATATACTTTAAATTATTGTCACCTGAGACGATTGGTAGAGATAGTTGGGGGATTATTACTATACAGAAACGGTGCTTGGCTGTTGGCTGGGCAACCTGTTCTGTTCTATTGGCTGTTGTCTGGACAACCTATTCTGAACGAGTGAGCAGTGTCTCCCTACAGGACTTCAAAGGAAGCTCCTGCAACAGTAATAGCCATCAGTCATTATTGATCCAGCATGAAGTAAGGCGAAGGACTGTGTCTTTTCAGTGACACCAGTGGATGCCTGTACACTATCTAGATTTTTGACTACAACAATCACAAACAATCCTTGTGTATAAAGCTTTACAAATTACTAGTTGTGTTCAAAATGTTATTTTGGTTGCCCTGGCCAATCAAGGCCTTCTAGAGTCATACTGGCCCTGATGCACATAACCCTCCTAAGGTGTTAGATTGCCTTATGGCTTTCTGTCTTTTTCCTCACAATAACTTTTTAGTACAGTACAAGCCAAAAAAAGCACTCAAAATATGTTTTCATGATTAACTTTGATGTTTTATGCATCAATGTCACTTCCAGCACGCATTGCAGGAATGCAGTTATAATAGATTTGTTTGTAAAAACAAGTCCAAGATTAAACAGTATTTGGGAAGTCACCAATTCAAATGACTGCCAAACTGAAAATATTTAACTCCTTCTGGTGAAGCCTAAACTGACATAGAGGGACAAACATATCATATTTTGTAATCCAACACCTAATTTACACCACTGACTGAAGAATAATGATATATCTTCCCTTACAAGGACCCATTTTCCACCAAGCTCTAAGGCTTACCCTTACCCTACCCCTTTGAAGAAAATGATAATTGTGAAATTAACTAACATTTCTACAGCATCTCGTTTAAAGAGAAACTTCAGCCTAAACAAACATACTGTCAGTTACATTAGTTATGTTAATTAAAATAGACAGGTAATATAATCTTAACCACCCTGTTTTAAAAGAAGAGGCAAAGGTTTGTGATTTCATGAGGGCAGCCATCTTTTTGGTTGAAAGGAGATGGCAGGGAGACACAGTTCCAACTGTCCTGTGTCCTGATCACCCCTGCCAGCTGCTAGGCAACGAGAACAACAACATCAGAAATCCCATCATGGTTTGCAGAGCGTTAGGGGAAAAATGCCCTAAGCAGCTAAAAATTAGGCTTGGACATGAAAAACAAAGTTCTGATGCTGTGAACCTGTTAAAGAAACACTAAGCCTTTTCAGTGCTGCTGAGTAAATTTTTGGTCTGGAGGTTCACTTTAATGCTGGGCATACACGGCGCGACAGTTGTTATCAATCGAGCCATCGATGGCTCGATTGATAATATTCAACCTTTCCGATCACTGCGGCGGATCGATTCCGCGCTCGATCCCCGCGGGAGGACAATGCAAAAAACCGAAGCGCTGATAAGGAAGTGCCTGCGGGAATCGATCCACGCACCCGTGCGGACGAGCGGGGATGCGCCGGCATCGAGCCAGCGGCTCGATTCCGGCGCATAAACGCGACATGTATGCCCAGCATAAGTAATAAAATACATCCTACTTAAGCACTAATGATACACAAAACACTATAAAAAATACAATTCTTAAACATCTGAAAAGAGTGGAGGAGCCATCTCACTGACAATGCCTATCCCACACCTGAAACCGACCGACCTCTGACATGTGCCTCATGGCAAAGACCTCCTCCTCTGTCACTGCCAAGCTGAGCATGAGTTGATTTACTCATGTGAGGCCTGCTAATACCCCACTGCTTCCTGAAGCCCCAGGAACTTCAGGTAAATCTAAGCTACACAGGGATGCATTCCATTTCTTCTCCAATAAGCCACATTTCTTCTCTTCAGTGGAGCACAATGCCCTTCACCTTCATTCCTGACTTCAAACCTGCCCGCCTCTCTATTTACTTTCCCTCTCCCCTCTTAATCTATTCCACTTCTTGCCACCATATCAAAATATGTACGTTATCATTAATATGCCTTGGAACTATAACTAAAGCTTTGGTGCATGAAATTTTATGTACCTTGTTAGTCCACATGCCTTTTATCCACATGTCATTTGCACCTCTATGCAGCACAAGCACATCTAATGGCATTTTTGAGCCTTGAATAATTAAGACGTCTTAACTGCCTCCCTTTGCATGGATAGTGTTCAATAACACATCACCTATGAGTCCTCAAGAATCTAGACAAGTAATGATAAATCTGAGAAAGAGACAAATAACAACCACATTCCGTGAGGAACAAGTGCCTCTCTATAACATAAGCTTATAGCACTGATATTTCCTCCTCCCAGTTTTTCCTACCTGACCACCCCTATTCCAAAATGATATGTAATCGGGTACTTTCCTGTCAATATATCTGATATTGTGCTTTAATACCTCTGAAAGTGAAAGACTGCAGAGCCATCCATGAAATAACAACACAGCAGCACAATGGGTCTATTTCCTTGAGAGCTCTATCTGCTGACTGAAAATGGCAAATATAATTAAAGAGCAATGGATAGAAACTAGACGATGGTTCTTTTAAAGCGGAACTTAAAGGTTAAAAAACCAAAGTGTTTTATTTACCTGGGGCTTCTTCCAGCCCCTTGCCTGCCTCCTGCCCCATGGCGGTCCTCCACGATACTCCGTTCTCCCGCCACCAACTACTTTCGGTTCGGTGGTCATACAATCGACTTGTACATTCACAGCAACTGCGCCTGCATGCTCCGAGCCACGCATAGCTTTCTTTGTGTTCCAGCCCGCAATAGCATCCTGTGCTAATAGCGCAGGATGCTATAGCGGGCGGGAATTTGAAGAAAGCTATGGGTGGCCTGGGGCGCACAGGCGCAGTTGCTGCTTCGACAGAACCGAGAGAAGCTGGTGGCAGGAGAACAGAGGATCGAAGAGGACCGGCACGGGACAGGAAGGCTGCAAGGGGCTGGCAGAAGCCCCAGGTTTTTAACCTTTCAGTTCCGCTTTAACACATACATGTCAAATTTTGGCCTGTGGACCAAATCTCGCCCACAGAGTCATCAAGTTTGCTCCGCAAGTGGTTTCTACACTTTGCATTGTGTTTGGCTCACTCTAGACCAACAGGGAAGCTATATTGGAGATAAAGCCCTAGATCACCAGGGAAGCCATATGGGAGAGGGAGGGGGAAAGCACTAAACACTAGGAAACTGTATAGGAATATGAAAGGGGGCCAGTAGACAGGGAACTGTATAAGGGAGGGAGACGGGGCACTAGACACCAGGGACATATATAGGGGAGGGAGACGGGGCACTAGACACCAGGGAATTGTATAGTGGAGGGAGGATGGCCACTAGAATCCAGAGAAGTTTATAGGTGGGGCACTAGACACGAGGGAACTGTATGGGGAGGGAGGCCATTAGACACAAGGGGACTTTATAAGGGAGGGAGGTGGCCACTAGACATTGAGGTTGGCCTGCAACTTGGTCCCAGTGTATTGTATTTGAGTTGGACACTCCTGCTTTAACACCTGATCTTTACGAAATAAACAAAAACTATATATTTCCTTTATGGTTGCAACTGAACCACTATGGACAGAAAAAGAAAGAACACTTGTAGCTTTGGGCCCACTACTGCTACTTCACAATCTTTTATCAAACTCTTACTTAGTTGAGTTGCAGCTTAAATGTATGCATTTTTTCCTTTTTTATCACAGAGATAAATGTCTAGCCCCTTTTTTATTATTATTGTGTCAAAACAGATTCATTTAGTATAAACAAAAAGCCTAGTCTTGTCTGTAAATCCGTATAATATTTTACTGTGCAAGAAAGCTGTATCCGACACCTGCAATGCTGCTGTATGAATCATTTGTGAAGTGATGCCAATAGATGAGGGAAGAAGCTTATGCTGCAATGTCTAGTGAACTGGTTTAAATCAGGTATATTGATGCATCACGCTGGGCTGCTGTCAAGGGCTCATTTGAATCGCTTATAAGACAGCGTTTTGGAAGCCGTTGCTTTGCATTGGGAAGGTAGCCCTCTTAAGTGGATCTCACTGCACCAGGCTCAGGATTAATTGTTAGTCAGGAGGCATAATGCTAAGGCTGGTGGGAGTGCCGTAATGAATTGATCCTCTGCAGAAACAGGCTGCAGCTCTTTAAATCACCCCGTCACCAGTCCGCTCCCTTAGGATGTGAGCCAAGTATAACGGAGATTTAGTGTACAAGAGAAAAGTCTAACTCCTCCTGAGCCAGGCTGTGGTACGCCGAAGTGTGAGACAAATAATAATACACCTTGGAGTTTACAATACAGAAGTGTGCTTGATGAAATCTCTCACACGAGACAATGTTGAGATATTATTTTTTTTGCCCCAGGAAAGAGGAAATGGAACAAATGTATTTTCTACTTGAGTGCAAAGTAGCTGTCAATAATGCTTCCAGCATAATTTAGCTCTAATGTGCCTCCCCCTCTGCATTTTGTGACCTCCTCATTACACAAGGCTCTATTCTATAGCTGCATTTTGCTGTAACTTACCCTTTTCAGGAGCTGGAAGTGCTGCTCATGAGAAAATAAATATATTTTAAATTAGTAGTCAGTAATCCTAAAGGATGTCATACAGACTTGTCAGTGATTTTTAACACCAAAGCTCATTTACATTAAACGTTGTACTAGTCTACGGTGTGGAACTGTAACCTTTAGCTAAGACAGTTTCCTGAATAGCAGTAGGGAGGGGATTTAACATTTCATCAATGAAAATAAAACCTACGGTGTAACGTCTACTGCCATCTGCCAACCCTTCCACCTCCTATGTTATGAAGGTCAAGCTATAAATGTAGAGGCATTTCATAGTCCCACCTATGGTTCCAAGGGGATGGAACATTGTCTCAGCAGGGCTGTGTCCAGCTGCCAAATACTGAGATAATTTATTCCACATTAGTAATCTGGCAGGGAAAAGAAGCCACCAAGCAAAAT
The DNA here is from genome assembly GCF_040937935.1 of Hyperolius riggenbachi. Taxonomy (NCBI): domain Eukaryota; kingdom Metazoa; phylum Chordata; class Amphibia; order Anura; family Hyperoliidae; genus Hyperolius; species Hyperolius riggenbachi. Next base: position 199,712,424 of record NC_090652.1, on the reverse strand, counting down.
GCAAAGTGTCTTAGGCTGTTACTGCATTGATTTTTTTTTTTAATTTCAAATAAAAAGTCAGAACTGCATAGCGTGCCTACTACCTCACATCAGCAGCAATTTATCTAAAGAGATGCCTACATCTATGGCTATGCATGTGCTAGCATTTGTTTATGGGATAAGCCAGGGCTGCAGCATTTGTATTGCTGTATGGAATTGTGACTTGTTGCTGCCCAAAAGTCCATGTAGAACTATTACAGGGATAAGTAAACATGACAGCTGTAACTGACTAGCTCAGAAATCCTGAAGATGTCAGAATAAGCAGGCATGATGGGCAATTTGTTCTGAAGTCTAATGCACCATCCAACAGCTGTTTATATTATATGAAGAAATTATTATTAGCTGAGCTGATGATCATTGGGCATGTACAGAGCAGGATCATCCACCAGGCAAGGCAACCTAGGCAGGTGCTTTGGGCCTAGTGGGTGTCAAGGGGTCCACCAGCCACCTTCTTCAACCTTTCTCCAGTTCGGCTACCTTGCCAAGGGCCCCATTACATCTTAATCCATTTCTGGGCACGTGAGTACTGTGACAGGGTATATTGCTACTAAAAAGCCTGCCTCCAAGCACCGATCTTAAAATACTTTCTAGTACTCAGGTTTTCCCTGAAATGGAGCTGCTTGATAAAAACTCCTGCCTTGAGATTTTGATCACATACTGTAACTGCAAGCCCATGAGTTCAGTAAGTCAGCTTCAGGCTCTGTGGGAGGGGAACCTGCTTGGACTACATCTTCATTCCCACTCCAAGGGGAGAGACACTTGCTGAATCACTCTGAGAAGGTTTCAGCTCATAAGGGCAAGTGGTGCAAGAAATTGCTAAGTTCTAAGTTCCTGACCAGTTAGTAGTTCAATTGCCATCAGCTAGTCTAGGAGCCCAGCTCTGCAGCTCAGTACATAGTCAGGTCTAGGAAGACATTTGTGTGAAGGAGAACTCTTTAAAAAAAATAAAATAAAAACCCTGATTATAAAAATAAAAACTAAGCATAGTAGCTGATGTTGTTTTCCTCCCTTCAGTGGTACCTCTTTTTTGTTTTGAACCTTGTGCACGCTGTCAGACATTCAATAAATTATTTCAGTGTGAACATTTGTCCTCAATTCAACTCTTTGATAATACGACCGAGGACCTGATGCTTACTGCCATGTGGTGCTGCAGAGCTGTGCTCCATTTCTTAGTAAGGATTGCTGCACACTCTAGAAAGATGCAGTTGTCAGAGGAAGCAGTGTGGATGGTCTCGCCTGGGAGTTAAGCTGTCAGACGCTTACTAGAAGATTGCTTGTAACGCCAAAATACTAAGTTTATTGTTATCATTAATATACCTACAGGTTGATCTCCGGTTCTTGACTCTGCTGACAGCTGTGGCAACCCAAGGTGCTATCTCAAAGGAAACACAGACTGCCTATTATGTTAATTCATACAAACTGGAAGTTAGTACCAACGGGGAGGACTGGATGATGTTTCGTCATGGCAAAAACCAGAAGGTGAGATAAAATGTCAACAGCTAGCTGTTTTTACAGGTATTTTAGCAGTAGAAAAATCTCAGGCAATAATGATAGTAACAGATATATATATATAAGAAAATATAATTTTCAAATATAAGATGGTCAAGTCAGTGTATACCAAATATATAACAGATGAAGAAGATTTGCAAATAGCTTTTCTTTTCTCATCGCTCATGCCTTCAAGGCACTGTCAGACAGTTACTAGTTAGAAGCCATATCTCACAAATGTGTTAGGGCACCCAGCCACTCCTACTTGACCATCCTCTGGAGGAAAACTGATCAGCCATACTGGGTTGTCGCTGACTTTTGTATTTGCAATCTTCCAAGATATGGCAATCTGATTGCCTCTCCATACGAAATAACCAGCCAATCCCATGATGGCTGAATACGCAGGTATGTCTGCTACTATAGGTATAAAAATGCAGTAGTGTGGCTGTGCTCTGAAGGTTTGAATATTATTTGATGTTGGTAGATAGATTAAAAGAGAACTCTGTGAATTATTCCTGTGCTTATACCATGTTTATAAAAATTACTAAAAATATAATTTCAACACTGTATCACGGAGTGAGTTTAAAAGGACTTTCATAGTGTGATTTGTAAATTCTTATACTTAAAGCTGGATTGGGTAAACATTAACCAGCAATCCTCATCCAGACATGCTTCTTCAGCTCTTTGCCAATCATTGTGTTCTGTCCTATGGAGAGGGTGGGCAGGCAGGAAGTGTCCTACTGACAGGATGCAATTCAGAGGATTGCTGTAGCACATGTTGGAGGATGCTTGCACAGATAATAGACAGTCACTCGAAAATGAAAGTTTATGACCATTTCGGGTGACAGGATGTACAGGCATCCCTAAGAACAGTGTACTGCCACCTGAAATAATAACAATAACTATCTGTACATAGCTTTAAATTAGGAAATCTTAATGATGTGTGCTGTTACACTTTCTACAAGAAGAGCTGTAGTTTCACATTATTGATGTGGTATGGTAACATGTCAAATTAGAAAGAATGTAGGAAGAATACAGCATAGTTGCATTCATTTTATGATCAACTTTGTATTGCTTCCAAAAGGAGTCTTCTGTGCCACATCATAGTTTATGAAAGTCTGGAGCTGCATTTTCTGAGATATATGATGAGCTAGTTTACATACTGTGGTGGTTTTTTTTTCTCTGTACTGCAGGGTAAGGTATTTGGAATAGCATTTCAGTTGGCATCACCATGGCTGGTGATTGAATAAACATCTTCAGCAGATGTTCATAGTCCCGGGAGGTAAATAATGTAAAGACAGTAAGATGTTACTACTGAGCGCAATGATGCTGACAGACTGAGCAGAGCACATGAAAGTAACTGGGTCCCAGTGGACAGTACTTGCTGAATGGCATGAAGTTTTGATATCTCAGCCGCATCCATCCACCCACATGGACTTTTCATTAAACCAATAAAGTCTTGATATGCGACATGGGCAGTTTAGATGACCACCGGGTTTTTGCTGCTGACTCATTTATTGCAGGGTTATATCACACTTAAATTCCTCTCTAAACTCATATTTAGAGCAGCTGTTACAAATTGACTCCAAATGAATCCATTTGCACTTCCCTGTGTCACTGATCTGTCAACAAAAGACACTGACTGACTTGGAGACTTGTCAGAGTTTCTAGAATGTGTCTGTAGAGCAAAGCAGTCCATGTATTTCTGTTCTGCCATACAGTTCTTCACAGTAAGTCAAGTAGAAAATGTTTTCCCATAGTTGTGTCTCTTCCCTGAATGGAATTTGTGGAGAATTTATGCTCTTTCCATCTGCATGCTGTGAAAACAATCACAAAACCACATGAAGCTCCTGTTCAGGAACTAGTGAGGCCTGAAACAGAGAGCAAGACTTCTGCAACCAATTTCACTGGCAGGAGATCTTATAGCAATAACTTTATGGTTCATATGTATAGTCTTTCCTAGGAAAAAGCAGCTTTGGTAACTAGGCATGTTATTTTGTCCACCTAAAGGGTCTCATGAAATCATTTAGGAACAACTTTACAATATATTGGTTGTGTGTGTGTTGTACAAATAAAACTGATACAAACTGAAAAAAACATTATTTTCCTGGTTAAATTTGATGGATGGATGTATTTTTTCAACCAAACTATCTAACTATATAAAGTGCAAAGTTTTTAAGTAGAGGCCCAGGAGGCACAACAAATTTTGATTCACTAACCAGCGCTAAGTGTTAGCGCCGGTGTTAAAAGCCCCTTTTTGCCGCTAGTGCACGCAAACCTACTTTGCGCGCAGCCCCGCTCACTGCACGCAGCGCGGGTGCGCCTATATTAGTGTGCGGTGCGACGATAACGTCGCACCCGCTGCCCCTTAAACGTTGCACCTGGTGCGACGATAACGGCGCATCGGGTGCCCCCGAAGCGGTGCATCAAAGCGCTGCTTAACTGGCACACAATGCGCCGTTTTCGTCGCACTGTGTGCAGGGGTGTAACAATAGACATAGGCAAGGGATGCAGCTGCAGGGGGGGCCAGAAGCCACAGGGGGCCCCGTCCTGAGAGACCGACAACTAAGAGCAAGGAGAGAAAAAAACTTTCTGCTTTCCCACAATTGTTCTAATGACTGCATCTGCCACTGACAAGGAATCCTAAAAAGATTTGTAGACATTTAGTGTTTGTCGTTATTCAGTGCTCACTGTTCAGCAGGGTCTTGTGTACAGCGCTGTTGGGGGGGGATCTGGCAGAAGGGGGCCCCATCCAAAGTTTTGCAGGTGGGCCCAGTGATTTCTAGTTACGCCACTGACTGTGTGCGATTTTTAAGGGGCAGCGGGTGCAACGTTATTGTCGCACCGCACACTATTGCCCGCGATGCACGCTGCGCTAGGCTGTATCCAATGTGTGGGCACAAACCACCTAACGCCGTGGTTTGCGCACACTAAGTCTTAGCGCAGTGAATCAAGCCCCATATCTGTAGAATTATAGTCTGATATAACATTTAAGAAAGCCTGTCTCTCAGCTACTTGTTCCCTATATATTTATATTTCCTGCTTGTGTCCCGAAGCAATTTCATATATGTATGAAAAAGTCCCTTCAAGTTTACAGCACAGTTAGTGTTGGTAGCAGCCATTGTGCATGGTTGCATCATATCCTTTTCACCAGGAGTGAAAAGAAAAAAAAATGTGTTCTGCTGCTTACAGTCAGTGTAGCTGTCATCCTGAATCTTCCTCCTTTTTACTCAAACAGAAGCTTAACTTTGCCACTGTATACATGTAATACAAATCTCCATATGTCAGGGAGAGCTGAGTGTGGTGCAATTGTTGTCAGCTCAATAAGGAATCTAGGCAAGTAAGAGGGCAAATTTCATTTTAATTGTAGAAAAGTGCTTATGGAATTCCTATGGCTTGTGAATATTTCTGAGAGAAAGTTGGGGGATTTCTGGAATGTTAGTATTATTATTTAGTATTTACTGTATATAGCAGCACTGTATAGAGTATATTGTCTTGTCACTTAACTGTTCCTCAGAAGGGCTCACAATCTAACGCATACCATAGTCATATGTCTATGTATGTATCATATAGTGTATGTATCGTATTCTAGGGCCAGTTTTAGGGGGAAACCAATTAACTTATTTGTTTGTTTTTGGGAAGAGGGAGGAAACCAGAGTGCATGAAGGAAACCTAAGCAGACATGGGGAGAACATACAAACTCCATACAGATAGCGCCCTGGCTGGCATTCGTAACCGGAGACCCAGCGCTTCAAGGCGAGAGTGCTAACCTCTTCAGCACGGTGCTGCCCTTAGTAGTGACAAAGCAGCTGTACCTCCACTGAGATCCACTGAGATCTGCTCTTTAACTTCCACTGATATCTTCTTAACTGGAGATCATAAGTGATCCTGCCAACCTGGATCTATTAAAAATAATTAATATTTGGCAAAAATTGATTAACTTTACCTGAGTCATATTTGACAATATCAAGTGTTGCTGGAAGCACAGTGGACTAGCAGTAGTATAGCTGCAATCATATGCTTGTATGTACAGCAAGCACTTTGTTAAATACTGTAAATAGGCTAGAATCATTTAGAGACCTCCTTATTGCGGATTTGTCTACATTACTTAAAGCAAACCTAAATCTAAAATAAACTTATGAGATAATGAATTGTATGTATAGCACAGCTAAGAAGTAGAACATTAGTAGCAAAGAAAATAATTTCATACTGTTTTCCAGTATAGTAAAAGTTAAAAAAAAACTTCAGTTGTTATCTATGCAAAGCTTCACTGAGCTGTTCCACCCAACTTGGTTGAATACAGTCTTGTTTTCTAAGACATGTAAACAGCCAAGAAACAGTGAGAGACAGCGTGAGATAAGGTTTTATTGCAGGGAAGTTCAAAGGGTCATTATTTCTGCTTTGTTTTATAGCTTGAAAAACAGAGTGTGGTTTTAAAACTGCAACTGTGACAGTGTTATTTCAAAAAGCTATATAACTGAAAATAAAAATATAAGTCTCTGTTCTTTGCTACTTATGTTCTATTCATTATCCTTACTACACATACAGTTCATTAAATCATACTTTTTTCGCACCAGGTTTGCTTTAAATCAGACAAAATTCTTATTCATTAGCATGTCTTTAGCCCTCACTGTGAAGCAATATGACCCAGATGATGATAGCAAAGTTTCACCACTCAATACAAAAGCATTTTTATTTCTTTTACAAATTCAAGCTATATTTGCAGGATTACTTATGTTCCACACCTGGAAGTACATTAGTAAACCAAGCTTCTTGCTGTTAATAAAAACAAATGACAAGAAGCACTGACATAGGACATCACCGGGCACTGTGAGCATATTTTCACTGGCTTTACATGTCTTATGATAGCAAAAATTGACATATTAAAACCTGTCATCTCTAGGCTTATGTATATAATGCTAAATCTTGCTTGGATAGTAGAAAATGTAGTAGGCTAAATGAAAATGAGCTGCTGTACCGTGTTGGGTACTATATACTTCAAAGCGCTATACAGAGATGAATGATTGGCCTGAAGCGGTAATAGCTGTCTTCTCCTTCTCTAATCTGTGTGAGTATATAAGTATGCTCATATATCTACACTGCCAAAACAATCTCTTTGGGGCAAACACGCATCTGAAGTATAAGGCAACAGCAGACAGTCCTACATGGGCTACCCAATACAGAACTGCTTGCGTGGTGCTGTGTAAAACAATGGGCATCGTTAACTACTGGAAATTAGTACCAGACAGTGAACGGATGCTTGGAATATATTTAAATTTGATTGGATTGGGTAAACGCTTCAATAAAGGATCTGTGTTAGTGATTTATATTATATAAAAGAAATGTTCAAGGGTGATCAGTACAAAGTAAGAGGAATGCAGCTTGTCAGGGAAATAGGATCTGTTACAGCAATCAAACTTGGCAGAGATGTATTGAGTCTTCCGTCTGCTGCTACCATCTGTAGCTTTTGGAAGGAAGTATAGTATGTTCAGTGTGTGTAGCATGATCCCATGGGATGGTTAACCCCTGTTTTCTTACCAGCAGTAGAATACAAACATTCAGCAAGAATGAGGTATTTGATCAGGGTCACAACACCCCATTTCCTAATACACATGGGATACACACATCATACACAAAGTAATACAATGCACTGCAGACGGTTTCAACATTTGACAAACTATAGTACATTAACAGCTAACCAGCAGCTCTGCTATGGTTCAATACGTGGGCAGTATGAAGTTGTCACTGTGATAAATACAAAGTTACAAGCAAACCGCACATCTAGTTACTATGGAGCTCATTTGTGAAAACTGAAACAGACATAGTGCAAATGTTACCTTTAGCAAGCTTATTAGATTGTATAGACTATTTTCTTTTGCAAGCCTAATTGGATGCCATTGACAATGGTGCTAATTTTTTGTTGTTGTACTATTCTTACATCATACCTTATGCCTTATTGATGGTGTGTGCATAAAATGACAACATGAACAAGCTAAACAACCGCTATTCTAGTGCTCTGATTATCCAGTTACATATAAGAGCCCATATTATCTATAAGACAGCGTGATTAGATATAGGACATTGTTAGTATTCTGTACTAGCCAGACACTGCAGCGAATGCATACAAAGTTATAAAGTAGATTTTCCATTGCAGATGCCATTAACTCTTAGAGTGACTCAGGAAAATGCAATGTCAGCATACATATATTAGCTGAAAAAAGAATATCAGCAAGAAAAGGGATTATTTAATGCAAGAGACCTTTGGTAGGCATCATGGCGGATCACTGCAGTATTATGATCTAGGCAGTCTTGCCAAGAAGATTTGTCATATCTGCCGCATCTTGACTCAGCGCCACAAAAGAGGCAGGCATTTAAATAAATGTATACAAGTCTATATATGTGTCAGGCCATTAAAGACATCTCTGAATTACTCCCTGCTGCCTGAATGGTGGGCACACTGCCAGCTGGAAGAAGAATTCAGAGTTTAAATGCACTTTCCTAGCAGAGGAAAATATAAATGTGAAAATACGTGTCTAAGGATGGAAAATTATTAATCTTTCATAATATGGGTGACCTCGGGCGCTAGCACACTGGCAAATATAATAGTCAAAATATTTGAAATATTTATTAATGGACAGGCATAGGTCAATAGTGGCCTGTGCAAATGAAAAATCGACTGTGGCATAGCAATTGGAACATCACATTGCAACAATTGATTGAACCACTGTCCTGGTAGTTTTTTTTACTGCAGAACAAGACCAAAATAGTTGATCAACTCTCTGCCCAACCACTTCCAATCGTGATTCTGGAAAATGAGCTGACCAGAACTGATCAGAAGTTTATGCACTGGTGAGGTGGCTGTGTACCGATTACCAGCAGATTTAAACAAAATAATTGCCATTGCTGGGAACTTCAGTCTGTGTATGGCTACTTATAATACACATATAATACATTTCCATAGAAACATTAATTATTTCTTTACAGCATCAACATGTATTTTCGGCAGCCATATGATTAAATCTTCACAGAAACAGGTGAATGTGGAGAGTAATGGACAGGTGGGATATAACTCGCCACTTAAAGTGGACCCGAATAAAAAAAAATGAAAATCAATTACATAAGACATGATGCATATTACTACTCTAATGAAAATAAAGGAATACATGTATTATTTTACTTTTTAGATGTTGTAATTTATAGGTAAGCTGTCTATCCATATACTGGTTGGCATGCCAGCTCCTTTCTCCAGTCCCTCTTTTTGAAGATGGTTATTAGCTGTGAGAGTGCACACCTACACAAGTGTTTGTCTCACTGAGACACTGTGTGACCCTGAGCATTCTTATCTATTAGGAAAAAAAATATTCAGGAGGGGGCCAGGGGAAGGGGGTGGGATGTTATGTAAATACCACTGTAAGCTGTCCAGGGGCTCTGCTACATGAGTCCTGTGTTTCTTCCCCTGGAAACCCTTCCCCTTTCTGGAGAGTCCTGCAAAGAGAGGAAGAGAGAAAAAGGCTTGTTAGCTCCCAATACGATTAGCACTGCACCCGGTACCTTGCTTTGGCAGCATGTCAAGGGGGGGGGGGGGGGGGGGCTAAATATTTTTTATTTTAAAATATGCAAAGACATCAGATATTGTGTAGAAAGATGTCTGAAGTTCCCATTAATGTGTTGTGCTTCAGTACATTTCTAAAACATAGTTGTATATTTTTCTATCTGTTTTTGTGTGCTTTCCTGTAGGGTGTATTTGATTAATTTAACTGATTGGTTAGAAACTGCCATCCATTGCGGTATAAATGTATGCCCATATGCATTTGTAAATTTTGAATACAAGCTAATAGATATTTTAGCCATCCTCCTGGAAGCAAAGGCAGCAGGGACCAACAATGCCCCTAATTACAGTTTCCCTCCTCCATATTAATAGGTGTACCAGTATTTCCCACAACTTTAATTGAACCACCTGCAAAGTTTCCTCTAATTGTAAGCCTACCCACAAGCCAACAAAACATTCTGGTACAAAAATGAACAATGTCTGAAGAGGTAGGATTTCAGTCATTTAGTTGGGTAAGCAGCTCATTTATTGTATGATTTCTGAAGCAGTGTTGGAGAACTGTAGCCTCTTACAGACACTGCTACCTGAAGCAATTGCTTAGGTGAAAGTCTGATGTCTGTTCAGGTATCTTCCCATATGCTGCGACCACCACTGCTTGGGGAACAGCAATTGTGTACTGTAGGCTGAATTGTTATTTTGATGGAATTCTGTTGTATTCCCTACAGTGGAGGGCCACCTGCTCTCTCTTCCCTCTGCTTTGCCTCCTATCACACATATCACTTAGCAAAGCTGAGTGTGCATTTCTGTACAGAGATCATTGCGCTATTAACACAGATAATATCTGGAATGGGGTTTGCAGGGCCTGACTGTTATCTTACATATGTACACAGCTTTACAAACCACATCCTTCAGATAGTTTGATAACAGATGCCTTTTCATGCATAACTTGCTCCGTTGAGCAATGTGTGAAGCTATGTTCCTCACAGTAATGATGCAGAGGAAACCAAGAAATGATCCTGTCATGTGTTGCAGTGCAGGTTTGTGAAGACAAGAGAAGGAGACAGAGGAGCAGATGTCTCTCACTGCAGGATAATACAGTAGTGATTGGCTATAAAAATCTAACTTAAGGCAAGCACCCATGACGCAATTTTTGTTGTGTTTTTTTTCCCACGATGTGCGACCTTTTCTTCAATAAGCGATCCTTTCCAAGATTTCACGATATGAGTATGAGTACTGCGCGACTAGAGGAGCAATCTTTCGTGGCGTGCAGTAATTATGGCAATCAACTCGTACAGATCTCCAGCGATTCCCATCAACTCCCATTCAAAGTGCCACACTCATTTGAACTCGCATTTGCACCTGTCCTGTGCTGTCGCATGTACCCACAATTGGGAGTTGGATAGGGGAACACTTGTTTGTTGCTTCACCACGTGTTCTATGATCCATCTCTTGGCGAGCATGTACCAATAGGAGATCGCTGCTCCCTTAGGCAGGGGCAGTTCCAGGTATTGAAGTTTATATGTGTATGGCCACCTTTTTCAACATTTCCCAATGGTTTCCTGTTACAACTGGTTAAACAGATCATTTTTAGAATAGGACAGGCTATGAAATGTGCTTCTCCAGGGCCGGATTTCTGGAAAGGCCACAAAGGCCATGGCTGAAAATGCAGAAGGGTGGCAGGACTTAGGTAGAGATAAGAGGCCACATTTCAAAGTAAATCATCTCTCCTGGTTCTGAATCCACCCTGCTTTGCTGTACACACAGCCTGAATTCCAGAGCATCCCTGCATCTTCCTTACTTCCTTGTGTGCGATGAGACAGTGCTATCTCTTGATGATCCCTGGACTTACAAGCTTCAGTTTAGTGCCAGAGTTGTATAGAGAAGAACTTCTGATCCTGTAATAAGATTTCCTGCACAAAACATTTTCACAGGAATATCAGCTCCACTTTAGAACTCCAGCTGTCAGACAGTATAGCTGGTCAGACTGCTAATGACTTGAGCACTCCACTTCTTCTCTCATCCGCGGACTTGGAAATCTTAAACAAAAAGAGATAAGGTTTTTTTCCACTAGAGAAATTTATGACATCAGCATTAGAGATGGCCCAAACAGTTCGCTGGTGGACAGTTCATGGTGAACTTGGGCTGTTCACTGTTCGCATTTAACACAATTTTATTTATTTTTTTAATTTGCGTTCACATTTTTTACATTAAAGGAACACTATAGATTAACATGTTTTTTTCAATTGAGATAGGAAATATTTGAGAAGTGCTGCTAAGTACTGGTGTATACATTTGAATGCTTATATCTTTGTTTACTGTTATCTAATTCCTTTGACACTTTTCTGACGGCAGTCTGCTGTAATCTGATGGCAGACTAAGCCATGAGGGGAGGAGGAATTCCCTCACAGTGCATCTGTTAGCCCTGTATGTGCAGAGAGCTCAGTCAGAGACAGTCAGTATGTAGAAGCTTTCCAGAGGCGCCAATAGAATAAAAGTCACTTAAACGAGCTTAGAACCGATGGGGCAGTGGTGGGCCTATCCCATCCATGCAGACAAAACAAACAAAGGAAGGACTGTGGCATCAACAGTCAAACAACAATTTATTTATACTCCACAGTAAAAATAGGCACAACAATTTATTTATACTCCACAGTAAAAATAGGCAACGCGTTTCATGGGCTCAATCCCGCCTCATCAGGCCAATCAAAAAGGAGCATACAGCTTAACAGCATCAAAACCACACTGAGCACCTCTGTCAGCGCTTTCTCTCACAGAGAGCAGAGGAAATGTATCTTATGTGCAACATAAACATTTGCAATTGTGTGTGTAAAACCTTATACCGGACAGGCTTTTGTTTTCATATTGTCCAGAGCTGCGTAATATGTTGGCGCTTTATAAATACAACAAATAAATAAATAAATAAATATAACTCTACTTCAATATTACACTGTTCTTAGCATTTCAGACTGCGGATATTCATACATTTGCAAATGAGACATTCCAAACATAGCTAAAATCTACACTCAATGAAATAAAGCTTTTGCCTCTGATATTTAACCTGAAAAGTATGAAAATGTTTACACAGCTACTTAAACATTAATTGTACATTGTCATTTTAGAACACTTGGTTTGATAGCGTTTCTTTAAAGTCAATGGCTGAGGACTTTAGTGGTTAATAGAAAAGCCCCCATATGTGCTAGAAACACCAAATTTGCAGGGTATGTTCTCTCTTGTTCCCACTGTCCTTCATTGCAAATTTGGTGTGTCTAGCATGTTCGGGGGGGATTTACTATTAACCAATGAAGTCTGCGGCCTGTTTTAGACGTTCGCCTGCCATTAAAGCGGAATATAACCCTGCATTTCAACTTTGCTCTAAAACATTATTTACAGTATATTATATGCAACCAGCATTTTTTTTTTTTACTAGACCAGCATTGGAAGGGTTACGCAGGGCTTTAAAGTTCCTGGAGATTTCTGCAGACACAGCCGAAGCTGACATAGATACATTTTGTTTACATAAATGTATCTAAGTGTTGAATGTGACTCACTCTCTCTGACTGAGAAGGAGCTGGAGGACAGCCAAAGAGTGTGTAACATTTCTCAATAGGTACATTTAACTAAATAGAATGTAACAATCTGAACTTCTGTATATCTCTCCACGGAACTTTAAACCTCTCTGTTTAACCCTTCCAATGCTGGTCTAGTAAAAAAAATGCTTTTTGCATATAATATGCTGTAAATAATGTTTTAGAGCAAAGTTGAAATGCAGGGTTATATTCCGCTTTAAAGTCTATGGAGCCCACTGCCAAAGGCCGGTTTGCAAACAGTTACGGTAAATTTGCACAAAATTTGATGTCGCTCCATCACTAATCAGCAGCCTTTATGCTCAAGCTTAACCCCTTGCTGGCTTATTTTATAGGTAGTGGTGTTTCCCCAAATTATTCCACCACTAACCCCTTAGGAGAGGCAGGGTTTGTGGAGTACTGCACTATTTTAAATAGCGACATCTCAAGTACCCCTTGATTCATACATATTTCTTAGGAGCACTCAATATTTGCATATGCATTATTTTAAAACACTTCTTTATGCTTTTAATTAGCTAAAACAAACTTATTCAGTCTCATTTAGGATTAGGATTATAGGGTTATTTATGCATCAATCGGCATATTTTAAATCCAAAAACGTAATGTAATAGATTAAGAAAAGTCGAAGTACCTCCTAAACTCAGCCAAAGTACCCCTAGGGGTACAAGTACCACCTGTTGAGAACCTAGGCAGTAAATTATTGTATCATGTTAGCAATCAGTAAAATAATCAGTAAAAGCGTTACGTCTGAAAAAGGCACAACAATGAAAGCAACATTTCAATATGCATGGGTGCATCTTTTTTTTTTTCTTTTTAACTCAATAGCCTTGCTAAATTCCACTGTTCCACACCTACACTCAAATCACTAAAACAGACCTTTCTTCCTGCAAACCAGTGAGGTTTTTAGACTGAATGCTTTTGTGGGGGACACAGTTGGTAGCAGGGGGCCTTGGGCACTGGAAAGTACACATTTGGCCATGTGTTTATCTATGCAAGTGTAAAATGGGTCTGAAGTAAATGCAAACATAGCTCATAGCTGAGCCGGTCTAGAGATTTTCAGTTGCTTAGTTTTCTGTAATTTCTCTTCCATATTTAGCGATGACATTTCCTTAGCATGTTCATCTTTCTGACAGCTCTCCATTGGCAAAAGTTTCCATGCAAGGAATAACAAGTCACACTGGTAACATAGGAAGTGCTAGGCATGTGTTAATGGAGAAGTTCTTTTACAGTCGCACTTCACAGAAACGGCAGTGCACACATGTATTGATTGGTCTACAGGGAAAGGCTGTAATATTCACTGAAGTGAAGAATGTAATTAAGCGTAGAGCCTTGTTCTGTGGATATTATATCCGTCAAGTCTGGTGTGAGAGGGTGATTTAAGAATTCTACCACCAAATCCGAATGCCAGTGTGGGGATTTCAAATGGAGTCTTCTATGAATTTTAGCCTCAGACATTTCCACTAGTATTTGGTGGCAAATGTGTTTGTTTTTTTGTTACATGAAACTAATGGCCATAATAAAAAGTGATGTAAAACCTCTGTGTAACCTTTTAATTCTATGGGATGGTAAAGCAGAAATACCTAATGTACAATGCAAGAACTACAAATGAATTCCCTTCCTTCTGTCAGTGGTACTAATACAGCATACTAAACACAAGAGGGGATGCCTGCTTAATGAGTTCTCAAGGCTGTATGTGCAGATATCAAGAGAGAAGCCTTCGAACAGACGTCTCTGTTGCCGGGGATGTTTTTTGGCAGGAAGAAGAACTCAGTGTCTCTACTTTTGTAAAATTCAGATCAAATGTATGCTTCCCAATGTACTTCTCACTTACTGAACCTCTGCAGTGTGCAGTCAGCCAGTTTTTTTCATTACCTTACCTGTGTCAGTCATGATGAGCCTAACATCAATTGGACAAAGCATGTAGACTAAAATATTACGTGAAGGGCGCTTAATTTAAACCATGTATACTTTGAAATTCTATCAATATAAATGTATTAACATTTTTCAGCCCATTCAGTCATATCCGTGCCAATAACAGCCTGATCTTTCCAGAGATTGGAAACTTCAGACTGAAATACCAGTCAGTGAATATCAACTGATGCCCCCCACTGATGCCCCCCACTGCCCCTTTGATTTTGCTCTGACCTTAGCCAAAATGTTATGGAAATTGACTGAAAGTGCCATTTTTCGTTTTCTTTTTTTTACTGCTCAGTGAAGTACAAAACACATTTACAGTACTGTTCAGATTATTCTTCCATCACCCCAGACGGACCCCTGCTCTGAATAAATGATATTGATAAATGTCTTAAAAAGCGCATGGACAGAATCCATCAAAATTATCAAATCTTTCTAAAATTAATATGTTTTACTGGACCATAAGATGTCAGACTTAATACTCATCACCTGACAGAGATGGATCCAGCCACATCCCCCTCATGACAAGCGTTCCACGATCTATCTTCCGGCCTGCACATTCACATGAAGTTACTCGAGGGGCGCGAATGGGAAGTCAAGCGACCGCGGTGTTTGGTGTTGAGTTATCAAGGATCTTAGTTAAAGATCTGATCTTCTGTGATGGTCGCTATCACTGTGCGACCCTAAACAACATTTGCATGATTGTGTGCCTCTACCCATGTCCTGAGATCGCAGAAACGATCACTCGTCGCATAAAGTATCACCGGTTGTCAGAAAAATTTTCAGGAAATAAGCGTCATGAGTATGGACCTATACATATTAGTTTGGTACTAGGAACAATCCAAACACCAAAATACTTTTTTTGTTTTTATAAAAACACTTACAGACTTGCACATTGCCATGAATAAACATGAACTATCAGCTAGAGGTTTTGTTATTCCTATTATGACAGTAGGAATGCAGAAAATATTATTATTATTATTTATTGTATTTATAAAGCGCCAACATATTACGCAACAATCACACCACTACCCCTGGACCACAGAAGCCCACCAGAGGTCCTCATTCAAACGCTGTGTTATATCTTTGCTGGTGCTGTGCTGGTTGTGATCACCTGTGTACTGGTAATGTTTAGCAAACTGTTCCCCTCCCCTGCTTACACCTCTCTGACACTGTGGATGTTCTTGGCAGACTTTGGTGCTCCGCATCAATTGTAATGTAAACAGTGCTTGTGGGAGCCCAATGTAAAGGTTGCTCTGTGGCTCATTTACATCACTGGCCATCAAGCAGACAGTTATACGGAAAATATAATTTTCTCAGCACTGGGCAACAATTTATGTGTGATAGTGTGCTTTCCAGTTGTAAACGAGTTGTTGTCTGATACATGATGAACAACCAACATACACTTGTTTTCATAGTATTATTTGCCTTTGTTTTGTTATCCCTGCTGTAAGAAAACATACAAGAAATAATTGTCAACATTTTCAAGTGTGTACTTCTCTTGCTTAGTTAGATACACTGGGTTCCACAAATGTTATCCTTATATCCATATGCACACATGGGAATTTTACCCTCAGTATGACAAGAAATCTGTAAGAGTATATTTTCTTCTGCTGCTTGAAGAAAAAAAATGATGTTTCCATGGTAATTACAGCATTACTGAATATTTATCAAGCATAAACTCACATGAAAGTTACCCTTAGAAAAGGCACTGATGGCAACTTTGATCATGCCCAGAAAGCAGTGATAGTCAAATCTGGGTTACTCTAATGCTACCATAGGTATGAACACTTTGGTTGCATGTTTCAAATATTAAGTGCCGTAACTGCAAAATCTGTAAAAGTACCGTATATAATATATCAGATGGGTAAGAATGGCAATTTTCTTTTTAATTGCAATATGTTAAGACACATTTACCTTGCCAAACCCATGGTCCCAGTGTCATTTATAGCCTATCGGTATTAAGTGGTAAATTGTTATATTGGAAAGGCCAGAGTTGCAGTGCTGTAGGAAACATGCTTTATCTATGCTTAAAACTTCAGTTTATCCTCACAGATTGTTTATGATTAGAAAAGGACATTGGAAACCATGTGAATTACAGAAATAAATTCATTTTGGAAAAGTCTTGTGTCTTAATGGCCCATACACACGTGCTACGGCTGTCGCCGCAACCACGTGGCACGCGTGTGTTGCGGCGATAGGTCGCCCGTGTGTATGACGTGCGCGCCCCCGAACCGTCGCTACTCAGAGCTGTTGCAGGCGATTGACTTGGTCAACTGCCTGCAACAGCTGTCGCCGCAACTTCGCCGCAACTGTCGCTAGTCCGTCGTGTGTATGTGGACTAGCGACAGCAACCCACACAGAGTGAGCGGAGCTTCCGGCGGGGGGGAGGGACCTTCGGCGACAGCTTCCGCCGAATCTGTCTCCCTCTGTGCGCCGTGTGTACGGCTGCAGCACAGAGGGACCTGGCGACGAGCTGTCGCTGCTTTTTTTTTTTTCATTCCGCGACTTGCAACATTTGTGCCTCGTGAGTACAAGGCTTTAGGATTCATTCACAAAAAACTTGCAGCAGCAAAATTAGAGGGTGTTCCTACGCGAGGGAACAATCCACACTTCTGAGCACAGAGTTATCATCATCACCCCTGTGCTGCTTAGATAGTAACTATTTGTAACTAAAACTGCAGCTATAGCAGATTCATAATAATATGATACTCTGCTGTAGCTGCAGTTCTGTCCACAAAAAGTTAATCTTTTACTAGCAGAGCAAATGGGTGGTAGGGGTCAGATGACCAGTGCTGACGGGAAAATTCTGACTTGTACCACTTTTTTAACTACCTCATGTGGGGGGGTTATGGGATGGGGAGGAGTCTGGGCAACTTTCTATCCAGTAAAATTGCATTGTCATCTGAAGAAGTGGACGTTCAGGTAGTTCTAGCCAGGTAGTATACTAGTTGCAACAAATACAGACATACAATTCACAAAACACTGCTGATTTACTTTCATATGCATTGTAAAATTTAAAAGGCTGAGCTAGGGATTTTTAGGGTCTTTCGCACTCTGTGTGGCATAGTAGAGTAAACCACACAGTACATACAGTGGGATGCAAAAGTTTGGGCAACTATGTTAATCGCCATGATTTTCCTGTATAAATCAATGGTTGTTACGATAAAAAATGTCAGTTAAATATATCATATAGGAGACACACACACAGTGATATTTGAGAAGTAGAATTAAGTTTATTGCATTTACAGAAAGTGCACCATAATTGTTTAAACAAAATTAGGCAGGTGTCAGTTAAATATATCATATAGGAGACACACACACAGTGATATTTGAGAAGTAGAATTAAGTTTATTGCATTTACAGAAAGTGCACCATAATTGTTTAAACAAAATTAGGCAGGTGCATAAATTTGGGCACCACAAAAAATAAATGAAATCAATATTTAGTAAATGCTCCTTTTGCAGACATTACAGCCCCTAGATGCTTCCTGTAGGTTCCAATGAGAGTCCGGATTCTGGTTGAAGGTATTTTGGACCATTCCTCTTTACAAAACAGCTCATTCAGGTTTGATGGCTCCGAGCATGGACAGCTCTCTTTAACTCACCACACCACAGATTTTTAATTATATTCAGGTCATAACAACCAACGATTTATACATGAAAATCATGACAATTAACAACGTTGCCCAAACTTTTGCATCCCACTGTGTAGTGAGAAATCTGTGTGAAAAATAAAAAGCCCACTGCCGCAGGGCACTACCATGCAATGCATCACCATATTGCTGTACACATTTCTGTGTACTGCACATCACTGCAGCAAGGCAGCAATGCAGGTGGCCATGCATTGCAGTATAAAGCACAGCCACTGCATGCCCCCTATGTGACTAAGCTCTAAAACATGCTCAAGCAGCATGCTTCCTTTTTAGGGACAAGCTGTAGTCCAATCCGTGGGACAGTTATAAAAAAAAAGAAATTCTGCTTATTTTAGTTTAAAAACATCATAAATGTGCATTTGTTCAAAATCATCTATATAGATTTGTGTATTCTGTGGTAAGTTAGGAAGATTTATGGCCAAAAGAAGGACTGGAGGATTTAGCTTTAGAATAAGGTAGTTTTTCTCCGAATGAGGGAGCTGTTCCTTATACGTGGCGCTTTCACAGGGATTCATGAGGTGCCAGCTAATGTTTCCCATGATGCCCATTAGATCATGCACGGCCTGGTTTGAAAGTGATAATTTCTAAAATTGCCTAGTGACATGAGAAACTACACCAGATTTTCAGCCCTACTTATAATTCAGTACAAACACTAGTTTCATTTAGCAACATGCATGGATGCACACAAAATTTGAATTGATCAGCCAATTCTATTATTAAACGACATTTTGTAGTAAATTAGAACAGAGCAGTTGTTATTGCAGGTGGGACTGGTGCTTAAACACTCATCTCATTTTTCACAGCCTTTCCAGTTGAATCATTTTTTATAATATTATTCTACTTCAATCCTTAAATTCCTCTCAGATAAAGTATTGAAAGTCTAATCCTGTTAGTACACTGACTTCTGAGGAACTTTCTCCGTCACCCACTCTCTGTATATATTTATAGAAGGAGGAGACGGCTAATCCTACAAAAGGCCTATAGGTGCAGTTACAAATACACAAATAGCTCAAAAAAAGGCACTAAATAGCACAAAAATGGCAAAATAATATTTCAAACCCATCAGAGTGGAAGTCCACATAAAGGTTGCAAATAGTGAATGGGAGTTTGAAGCGGTAAATTGTTACCTTTTTCATATTTATTCCATAGCTTCTATAAACTGTCTTAATTCCAATAGGTGCCGTGGCCATTTACAATTTGGTCGCGAAGCCACAGCCCAAATTGCTTAGCCATGCCATGCACAGGTATAGGTATTCAGGTGCATGCTGTGGGAAACTGCAGCATGCCATCCAGAATCGTACCGCAGTACAGCTGCATTTCGCCATGCAGATGGCATGCAGGAAATGTTGCAGATTCGGAAATAGTGGAATAGGCTCTAAACTTGGCAGATATACCCCACCAGCCAAAATAAGTCCAGCTTTTAAGGATGAACTAAACTTAAATGTAAACAGGGCAGATCCTGAAAGCACTTGTGTTAATTGGGATAAATGATAAATGTTACTTTTGGAGCTGAAGTTTTCAATTTGAAAACTCTTTTGTGTAACTGTGCCTGCTGCAGGTCTGTGCCTTATCATTAGGGCATAAGACACCACTTGCCTGGTACTGCTCTGTAACCAAAGTTGAGGTCTTAAAGTTGCTCTCCACCTACTGCCTGCAAACTACAAAATTCCACCTCCTCATGTAGACAAGTGATCTGTACTGTAATGCAGGGGTGATGGGAAATTAAATATGGCCACTGTTGCTCTCTTGGTAATTTGTGTGTCACATGGTGACACCTGAGCGAGACCTACCCCAAATGCAATAGTTGTTGCTTTTGGAGTACAGAGAACAAAGTGTATTTTAAATGTTGCCGTGTGCCTACTTTCATTTGCATTGCTGAAATTTGTGTTGGGTGAAAGTTGCCATTGTTTCTCAAATTCTTTGTGGCACATTTATTGTATCCACCACCTTACTTGCAGTGATGTACAGGGTGGGCCATTTATATGGATACCCTTAATATGGCCATTTATATGGATACACCATTTTATGTGAATAGTTAAGTTAACAAACAAAACCACCACTATTGGTCTGACACTAACCCACATTGGATAGATCCATCCAAGACTATTGGAACAAAAAAAAATGTATGGTATGGTGTGGTATATGGGGTTTATCCATAGATAAGGTGTATCCATATAAATGGCCCACCCTGTAGAATACTTGATTTATTATCTTGGAGCTAGCTCTAAGTCACACATTCTACTTAATAGAAGACTCCTTTTTACATGGAGTTTCAGTTTTGTTGGAAAAATATAATCCACTCCAGACTAAAGGCCTGTACACAAACTAGATTGATTTTGCCCAGATTCACTTACTATGTGTGTGTTTGTGTTTGTTTGTGTGTGTGTGTGGGGGGGGGGGGGGGGACTGATAAGGACAGATGGACGTTACACAGAGGGTGGGGCAAGCAGTGAGAACAAGGCTTATTGGCCATCACTCGGCCAAGTTGATTCACCTGGCAGTCATGGGTTGCTGTGCATTATCTGCAGAGATTGTCGACCACCTCAGCCGACTTTAATCTAGCGTGTGTATGGGCTTTGACTCTAAGGATATCAGCAAATGCACATTCAGATGATTCTTATCTTGTTCTGTCACACATACATAAATAAACAAGAGCTTTACAAATATTTCCTAACAGCAAATTCCAAATGGGAGTGGGTGTCTGCTCAATTCCATGTTTGTAGTAAGAGAACCAAACCCACGCTTGCAAAGCTCAGTGAAAGGACCATGCCTAGGGATGCATGCAATTATGGTTGTTTGGAAATTGAAATGAAAATGTATTTTTTTTTAAAAAACAGCTTGTACAGCATTGGTATGCTGTTTGTTTTACAGATTTATTTAGTAAAGGTAAAAAAAATTGAGTTACATTTTAAATTCCTAGTCTACCCTCCTGGATTCTCATTGTTTGTAAAGGTGAATTGGTGACTGAGCCATTATTTGCACAATTTTCATATTTGATGCAGCCATTAACAGTCATGTGACCCAGGATTCCCTTCAGAAAACAAAGAGCTGTGCATTGCTTCCCCAGCTAGGGATGTACCTATGAATGACATGTCTGTCTGTCCTGCGGATGGTGACCTTGTAGTATGTACAATTGGTGCCTGTCTGGGTACTAACACTTATTGCTTTTACCTGGAAAATAGCTGCACTCTGTATTCAGAAATAATGTATGCTAGAGATTTGGAAACCTTGAAGAAACTGCTCAGAGGCTTTTCACAATGAAAATTGTAAGAGGAAAGAAAGGGAAGGTAGTTTCTAAATACAATATTTGAACAATGCAAGTGTAATTAAGTCATTAGTATTCTGTTCATCTATCTCATTTACTTCTCCAGCCTCATCTTTGTTTCATGCTAAGACTAGGCGTCTGGTTGCTGCTTTATTGCTGTGGTGTTAGCTTTAGATCTAAGATCTGTCCTCATAAATGTTAAAGTGGACCTCACATCACAAGTGCAAATTAAACATTATGAGTAGACAACAGTCTAAGGTTCTGACATACCGGATTTTAGTGTCAGTTACAGTATATATCTTATCATCTTTACCCAGTGAAGACATGTCCAGTACATTTCAGTGGTACCATTCCTGCTACATACAGTTTGAAAACATGTTGTCAGCATGATTTTGTGTCAGCCTCCTTAACAGCACCATTCTTTAAAGTGAATTGGTAGTGGATGTGGACACAAACATGGACAGGTTAGGCAGCAGGTTAGTGTTAGGGATCATACGTATATGTTAGACATCAGGACAGGGGTTTTGTTGGGGAGCAGGTTAGTGTAGGCATCAGAAGGGGCTTATACTGGAGGGAGGGAAGGTTATGGTTAGGCATCAAGAAGCAAGTTATGCTTCAGCAGAGATTATGGTTAAGCATCAGGGAGGGGTTTAAATCATTACAGCGCTGCATAATATGTTGGCGCTTTATAAATACAATAACTAATAATAATAATCAAGTGGATAGGTTAAAGAGACTCTGAAGCGAGAATAAATCTCACTTCAGAGCTCATAGCTAGCACGGGCATGTGTGCCCCTGCTAAACCGCCGCTATCCTGCGGCTAAACGAGGGTCCCTGACCCCCCGAATCCCCTCCGTGCAGCGGGGGATTACTTCCTGTTTGAGCGGGGCTAACCACCGCAGCCCTGCCCCACGCGCGTTTGTCAGCGCGTATCTCCGCCTCTCCCCGCCCCTCTCAGTCTTCCTTCGCTGAGAGGGGCGGGGGAGAGGCGGCGATGCGCCGCTGATAGACGCGACTAGAGGCAGGGCTGCAGCCGTTAGCCCTGCCTCTAGGAGCAGCAAAATCTACGACCAATTTGGTCGTTGATTTTGCGGGGGGGGGGGGTTGGGGGCGAAGGGACCCCCGTTTAGCCGCGGGATAGCGGCGTTTTAGCAGGGGCACACGTGCCCCTGCTAACTATGAGCTCTGAAGCGAGAATTATTCTCGCTTCAGAATCTCTTTAAAGAAAACCTGAACTGAAAATTAAAAGTCAATATAAGCATGCACAAGTCATACTTACCTTCCATGTATTCTACTCCTCAGTGTCTTTCTCCTGTCCAGCATCCTGTTTGTTCACTGTGATCAAGGGGATTTTCCGTCCTCCATTTTGAAAATGGCCATTACCCCATAACAGCTTCCTGGTCAGCACACAGTTAAACTGTAACGTCGCCCACTTGAGCCATAGGGAAACATGGACATTACCTGGTACATCAGTTTTCCTCTCAGCTATAACTGACAGCAACTGATATTTTACTGACAGCAACTGATATATTTCAGATCTGACAAAATATTGTCAGAACTGGAAGGGATTAATGTCATAAGAAAATTTTGAGCTTCTGAGAGGAACAGAAAGGAAGGTAACTATGTAATGTTCATTTGAAGTTACCTCGTGTGTTTATTTTAAATATTTTTACTCAGTACAGGTTCTCTTTAAGGTCAGGCTTCAAGAAGGAGAAGGGATCATTTAAGGACAGTTATCAAGGGGCTGGCTGAAAAAAAGTTAGACAAAGGACATTGTAAAGCTGATACTAGATTATTGGCAACCGTACTTTGCCAATTCTCTCACTATAGGCTGTAATTAGTGACCAAACTAATGTGTACTATAGTCATGTGTATCAAAAAACTTTTTTTGCTGGTAGTAAATGTATAACCGCTGTAGAATTATTTTAACAAACAAGTGCTTTAGCCCAAACTTGGTGGGGACTTTTAAAGTAGGCACAGTTTCTTGTAATTTAATGGTGCATAAAAATTCTGAGTGCTGACTCCTATCCGATTTTACAATTACTTGTCCGTGCATGTGTGGTATGTGTTGCAACAATATATAAAGTTTCCACTTGAAGGGACCCTCCTGTGTGAGGTCTGTGAAGCTCTTTTTTCCAGAGAAGGCACCACAACATACAGAATGACATTAGTAAGCAAATCTGTTAGTACAACTAGGAAAAAACTACACTTTAAAACTATACTTGAGTCAAAAATAACGTTTAACTCATTTAAAAAAAAGGTTTTCATTGGTTATACGACAGGATGCTTTTTGATGTGTTGAATGTATAGTATATAGCAGTTGTTCAGCATGAAACTCTTATGGTATAACAGAGAACAGGATGTTTTCCCACTAACACAAAGCAACGTTTTTTTCACTGCATCTCCAAAGGAAGTCTTTTAAACTTATTAACTGTAATTAATGCCAGGAATCCCATACTCTTTCCTCTGCCTTTCCCATCAAGTCACTCGACCCTTATTTTGCATCTCATTTGTATGAGGAGAGCATATCTTTCCTTGATCACTTAATATCCTTGGAAAACGTAAACACTGCAGACGTGGAAGTTTGTTGAGATTGCTTACATAGAGAACATTTTACTTATGATACTGAATGGCCTAAACCATTACCCATATCTGGATAATTAGCCCTATTTACTGAGCACCATCAAAGAGATTGCATGTTTGAATGTATAGCGAAAATAACTCTAATGACTTGTGTGGGTAGACTACATTTTTGCTTGTGTCTTTTTTCTTTGTTAACTTTTTGGACTTATCTTAACTCGCTCAATGCCAGGTTTGATTTTACTGTTTAAACTAGGTTCACTTTCCCTAAGTCATCCTCTAAACCTCTCTTCTTTTGTGATTTCAGATTTTCCCTGGAAACAATGACCCAACAGAAGTGGTTCTAAACAAGATTCCCCAGCCTGTGCTGACTCGATTTGTCCGTTTCCGCCCTCAGACGTGGCACATGGGAATAGCTATGAGGGTGGAACTTTATGGTTGTCAGATTACAGGTATGAGTTTAATATGTAATACATACATAATACGCAAGCTGCCAATAATCATGTAAAGGATTATGTTCATAGAAACACTTTATTGTATGTTCACTGAATTTTTGTTTTACTACATCTTATAATGTTTTGTTGTGACTGTCCTGTAAAATCACATTTGTGGTACATACATGAGTCTTCCTACTAACAGACATCCTGTTTTGATTTCCTAGATTCTCCATGCTCTAATATGCTGGGAATGATGTCTGGCCTTATTTCAGAATCCCAAATTACAGCATCTTCCACTAGGGAGTACTTGTGGGTTCCCGGTGTGGCACGGTTGGTCAGCAGTCGATCAGGCTGGTTCACCCATATGACCGCAGAGCAAGTAGGAAAAGAATGGCTCCAAGTCGATCTGGGTGCTCTGAAAACTGTAAGAGGGATAATTATACAGGGAGCTCGTGGGGGAGACACCACCAATGAAAATAGAGCATTTGTGAGGAAATTTAAAGTTGCATACAGCTTGAATGGAAAAGACTGGGAGTTTGTACAGGACCCAAAAACAGATCAGGCTAAGGTATGTTAAACATGGTAGGGTAAGCAGTTCAAAAATGTTAATTAATTGTGTTTTCAAGACACACTACTGCTCACACTTAGATTTTTGAACAATGTACATAGGATTTGATGACTTTTTCTGGTATTCTGAAGGTCTTCTTGCACTATTTTGTAGTTGTTTGAAGGCAATATGCACTATGATACCCCAGAAGTTCGAAGATTTGAGCCCGTTGCTGCACAGTTTGTCCGTGTGTATCCAGAAAGATGGTCTCCGGCTGGCATGGGCATGAGGATGGAGATACTGGGCTGTGATAGAATAGGTAAGACAAGTTAAAAGTTCTAAACACATAACAAGGTGTAATACTTTGTTTTAATGTTGTGCTATATTATATTATGTACAATTTGTGTTCACTGAAATGTTGTTACGAAATACTCACTTTATTGCCTTTGGTATTTCATCTGTCACACTTGAGTGTTAGCTGTGTAGCTGAGTGTATTTTTGTTTATAGTGAACTAGATATAAAGTGAAATCATAGCTGAAAGTCATCTGATTGGTGTGCTTTACAAACAATGCAAGCAAATGTGTCACTTCAAGTCCGGTTAGCTGCATGCCAACCTTTCACTTACTCGATGTTATGCAATGCTTTTGCTAGGCTCTGTAAAATTGATAAAGTTATGGGTGTGGTATAAACCAGAGGCACTGGATGTATGCTTGGCATACAAGAATCATCTATATATGCTTTCAGTGTGCAGAAGTGATGCATTATGGGGGCAGTCACCTCCCTCAGGTTCCAGGCGCTGGGCTCCCATCTGTCCGCTCTGCACCACTGCCACTCTTTACTTCCTGCTTCTCAGATCGGGCACTAGAGCCCAAACTCAGAAGCAGGAAGGGCAGAGTGGCAGTGGAGCAGAGCGGACAGATGGGAGCCCAGCGCCTGGAACCTGCAAGAGGTGACTGTTCGGGTACTTGCCTTCCCCACTGTGGGGGCAGACTTAGCTGCATCAGGGAGAGAGGGGTGGACAAGTGTTCCCCCAGGTCACATGCCTGGTCGCGAGCATGACTGCTGCAGTCCCTATGCCATTGGGAGCATACTTCCCAATATTGTCTCTTATTTAAAGGCAAAATTACACTCAGCTTAGCATTAAATTATTTACTTACAGTCAGACACAAGTACTTAGAACTCTGACTGCTTTGTCTTCTGCTTTTGAAAGAGGAGCCTGTAGTTTTCTGTGCATTACTCGCAATGTCCTTATATAGAGATCACATTCATTTTTGGATGCGTTAATATCACCTAGCTTACACTTGAGCAATTTCCTTCATAATTGAAACAACGGCTTTATTTTCATTTCAGCCACCCATGCTAGATACCCAGCTCAGCAAAATCAGCTGTAAAATAATATGGATCAGAGTATTCCCTTTGATATTATATATTGAAAGACGCTTGTTACATGATTTGCCTGTGAAACATTGAAAACCAATATCTGCTCTCCAGATGTGCTGCAGGGACAGCCTCTGGAGCTTAGCACATCTGGGAAACACATCTCCCCTAAAAGCCATTGCAGGAAGCTAAGGAAAGTAGTCCATAATATATAACTATTCAGTGGTCACCCTGGACACATAACTCACTCTTCTATGTTTTCGCCTGTCATAAATCTGATACTGGATTAAAATCTTCAAAGCAGTATAAGGCTAGTTCCACTAACACCTGAAGGAGATTTCTTATAAGACAAAATGTAAAAAAAAATTGCAGTTCATACAAACTCTTTTCGATGTTTCCATCTGCATGATTGTGCTAACTTAATAAAGTTTGGTTGCTCTGGGCTACGCACAATGTTTTTTCTTTACAAAAATGTAAACAAGGCAGAAGAGAAAATGAAGTACCCTGCCCATGGTCATCAGTCAGACTATGTGTTCCTTTCATTGAGAACCATAATAGGAAATTAAGTCCGTTTTCTCCCGTTTCCATGCTGCAGGTCACCTTGTGGTTTCTGTCATGTCTACTAAGAAATTTAAAGTAACATCCCACTTTTTTTTATATAAAAAAGCAAATCCCTTAGTTATGATCTATACACCACAACATTTTAAATGCCATTATAAATTTGTTGCCTGGGTTTACCTGCAGGCATGGCTCAACCTTCCTGCCAGCACTGTTTGTGTCAGTTTTTCTTAGTGCAGGTGATTATTCCTCCAGTGCTGCAATTCTTCCTTCTATGTGCAGCTAAATACACACACAGGAATAAGGGAAATACCAGAGCTTTACTGGGGAGTTAATACTTCTTAAAATGCACTAAAATCTTCTGATTTTTTTTTCTTGGCGGAGGGGGGTGATATCTGAGTATTCCAACCCTGTAAGATATGCACAGTTGGTTTGAAAAGGAAATGATTATGTTTACTAACATTAAATTACAAAAAGACTCATGCATCACTGATATGTTAGCATTTTTTTTTCAAACAAAAGTGGGGACAATTGTAGTAAGAGGAATATGGAGATCGCCTTGGCTGATATTCCTTTACAAAACAGTATGTTTCTAGCTTCAATGTTAATCTTGTGTCTGTGATACTTTCTGAATCACAAACTTCTCTTTGACTTCTCACATTTTTCCAGGTCAGTGACTCAGAACTACTGAAGCAAAAAGATCAGTATGATAGCTAGGCAAATAGCATTTTAAAACTGAGTCAGCAATGTTATCGTCCATATTTCAACAAGTACAGTTCCTGTAAAGTTGGGATGATTTTTATTCATTATGTTATTGTTACACTGTCACAAAAAAGCCTTAAAGAGAATATGTACTCTAAAATTCTTACAATAAAAAGCATACCATTCTATTCATTATGTTCTCCAGGGCCCCTCGGTGCTGTTTTTGCCACTCCCTGCTGCGATCCTGGCTTGTAATTGCCAGTTTTAGGCAGTGTTTACAAACAAAAGACATGGCTGCTAAAAGCTTGTGATAGGCTCTGAGAAGCTCTGTCTGTGACTCACACAGAGCCTGCAGAGGGCGTGGAGAGGGTGTGTATAGCTTCTATCCTATCACAGTAGAGCAGCAGATTCCTGCCTGAGTGCCTGACCCCGACAAAGCCATCAGAGGAAAGAAGATTAGATTATATCACAGATAATACAGCCAATGTGCAACTAGGAAAGGCTGCAGTAAGACAGACCACATTAGAACAGGTATAGGAACTTATAGGATAGAAGAAATAAGGCTGAAAATTTTGTTACAGAGTCTCTTTAAAACATCTGCAAAAACTTAAAAAACTTGCCTTTTTCCCACTTAATATGAAATGATCCCTTCATTTTGTTTACAACAAAGTGAAGAGATTACAGAGAGGTTAGAATATTCTTCTCACATTTAAATCAAACAGGCAGCATTTACTCTATAGATGGCAAAAAACCTACTCTCTGATTCTCCTGTTTGAACATAAGTTTGTTTGTGTTTAATGTTGTTATATTGTTTATTGTTATAATATAGGATAATGTGAGAACTTTCTCAAGTGCACAACTGCATGTCATGGTGGGTTATAAGGAGCAGTGATATAATCACCTCGTACTGTAGCATGTGGAACACAGAGTCATATGAATGCTGACTTCTTAATCCCGCCTGTCCTCACCTTATTCTTATTTTAAAAAAACTTTGAAAACAAATCTCTCCCCTTAATAATACATAGCAGTCATGATCTCCGGACTGTGTGAGTGAGTCTGACAGGTGGCACCTCTACAAGCCTTCCTTTTCCGCCAGTTTCAGAAATCAGAGTACATGCTGGCTGGGTTAATGACTGGACAACTCTAGACTGTGTTACCCAATGACTAAAGGTTGAACATATCATATTTCTTCAGGTCACTAAAGGAAGAGGCTGTTTGGTCATGGTTTTAACTCCCTAGTGAGTTGCCATCTGATGTTCCAATGGAGACTGTAAATTCCACATCACTCTGGTTAGCAAAACACAAATCACTCATCCCCAAATGATCCGACTTTTTCCTTAACCCATTTCTTGCTCAAAGGGGTTATTATGCATTACTTAAACAGTGTCACAATATATAGTTACATCTCATACTTCACACGGAGAGTACCGGAATGAAATAAGCCCCTATAATGTCACTACAAGAGATATAGTTCTCAGATTATTTTTATACTGTTTCCTTATCCAGAAAGGCATGAATTATTGTTAGCATGGCGTTATTGCTAATAATGATAATAGCTAAAATGGTTTAAACTAACATTAGATATCAAATACACATGAACATTTTATTTCTATTAATTTGATTGAATTACTTTCAGTTTTTTTTTCGTATGTTTTGTACTTACATTTTTTCTTCTTTTTTCTACTATTTTCTTATTTTTCTTCACTGAAAATATCACATTTCTTACTCCTGAATTCCCCAATTATTTCTTTATTCTACTTTACAAAAAATTATTTGGGGAAATTAAACACTATTATTTGAGTCTGTATTTGTCACTAGAGTTAGGCAATACAGAGAAACCTAGTAGAGACATCTTACCACAAGGGGTCACTAAGGGAGAGGTATAAGAGGATCGGCATATGGGTCAAATTAATGGCAGTCATTATCGTTTCTGGGTGGAATTGATTTTAAAACCACATTTTCTTATATTGTAAAATTTCCCATGCACAAGATGAACAATTGGAAAACAAAGGAATATTGACCACCCCAAAACCACTAGTATGGTGTGCACAAGGGCTCTTTGATACCCCCCTAGTGACCGGGCCATTTTTGACAATTCGACACTTCACAACTTTAACGGATTATTGCTCAGTCATACAATTTAGCACCCAAATAAATTTTACCGCCTTTTTTTCTCACAAATAGAGCTGTCTGCTGCTGCAATTTGTAGTTTTTTTTATTTAAAAAAAAAACCTACATTTTTTTTATCCCTCCTTCCCTCCTAAATTGGCCGTAGACTACGTTGCATACACTTCCTATGATAGGGATTAGATTGTGAGCCCCTCTGAGGGACAGTTAAGCGAAAAGGCTTTCCTCTGTACAGCGCTGCACAAGATGTCAGTGCTATAGAAATGTTTCTTTTTGTAATCAATAAGAAACACAGCCTTCCAGCACTGATTAGCCGCTGGCAGGCTGATCGCTGTGCCCGCTGTGTTTACCGTACTTATGAGAGCTTGCACTCGTGTGAGCACGAGCTCCCATCAAATCTCACTCCTTGCGAGATGACGCCATGTGGTATCGTGGAGAAATAAGAGAGCCACTCTGCCACCGCCAATCGGCGTTAGGCGGTCAGCAAGTGGTTAATCATGATATGCATACTATTACTTGGTAAACTCATCAAAAGAGACTGATGTACCAGAGTTATGTTGATGACACTCAGATTTTTAAAAACATTATCTTAAAGAACATCTGTTAGCCATACAATGCATTAATAAAAAAAATAAGCAAGTAGATAATTACTTCCTCTACTTACTTAACAGAAGTATTGCGCTGTCCACTGTTAAATTCAGATTTTACAACATTTGTAAAATCCAGTGACTTCTGGTTCTGGTGGTGGCCATCTTGAATGCCATATGCTTAAATATTCCCCCTGGCATCCCCTCTCCTCCCCGAACTATTACAGAGCAGAGCAGGGAGTGATAAAGGCAGTGCAGGAGGTGAGTCTGTGTGTGCTAGCTTTATCCCTCCCCGCTCTGCTCTGTAATAGTGCGGGGCGGAGAAGGGATGCAGGGGGAGAAAGATGCGGCTGGAGCACAGACATGGCACACTGCAGAAGGGGAGCCGAGGACAGTGTCAGGGGACAGCTTCTGGCCCCCCTTCCTGCACTGGCAGTGACGAGGGTGACAGAGACTTCAGCCAGTCAAGGCTGAATTTGCATGTGACGTCACTTCTCTTTTGCGACTGCTACTCTGCGTACCACATTAGAGCCAGGGGGCATGAGGAATAAAAATCAATCAGCAAAAAGGTGAGATTGATTTTAGACTTTTATATTGTCTCTTTAGCATCCATTTTACTTGTAGAACATCTACTTTTAGAGAATAGATTTTAGATTTTATGCCTAACAGTTACTTTTTAAAAACAATTTTAATAATCAGTTGCAGAGTCTGAGAACTTTGCTCTTTTAAAGTTAGAGAGGTGTTTTTGAATACAGTTTTTACAAAATTTTGGGGACAAACTGTAGTGCTACATACATAAATGTGACATAGGGTCGATGATAGGGACTCCTTACCATTTGCTTTCTTACGCTTATGCGTTTAACATTGCTTAACAAAATGGGAACAGGTAAGAGTACTAAGAAAGATAACCTAAGATACTAGAATGAGGTCAAATGAAACACAAATGTGGTCAAAGGAAACACAATCCATGCAAAAAGTAGTTAAACAGCATCTTTGCACCTGTGCATCGTGGCTCAATAAAATAACTTTTGCATTGTGGAGTGCCGGAGTCTGCCTTTTCTTCTGCACAATTACCTCAGTAAATCCTACTTATACACCCATCCTATTTCCTTGGCCTCCAGGGCTGGATGGGCAACTTGGAGGCAGTGACAAGGACCTTGCAGTTTTAAGGGCCTGTATTATGGGGTTGTTATATCTGGTTAGGGCTGTGTCTACTTAACCATTGACACTCTGTGAAAGTAGAACTGGAGGTAATATAAATAGTGTCTACCATACTAAACGTGATGCTTATCATTAATGTGATTATGCTTATAACCACTTGGTTATTATTAATACTTGCAAGTTAGCTATGAGGGTAGTTTGAGCAGTAACTAACAATAACAATAAATGGTGAAAGGAAAAGCATTATTATCTTAAGTCATGCCTTGCCAAGGTATTGGGCTTTGGCAGTTTGACAGACTCCAGCTTGGACCCTAATACTAGCATTTAAATACAACAAATGTGTGTCCTCCACCTTTGAGACCATTGCTCCTCTGCACATCAAATTTCTTACTCCACATCATCATGCACAGTGGTTTGAAAACTCTATAAAAGAGCTGAAAAGAAAAAGCCGAAAACTTGAAAGACTGGCACAAATCTCAGTCCCCAGAAGACAAACATGCATTAATCCTCAACTTAAATAACTACCAAAAGGTAGTCACAGAGAAAAAGTCATCCTTTCTATCACATGAGATTGCAAATGCAGTTAACAAACCAGCCCAACTGTTTTGCACAGTGGAAAATCTCTGCAACCCAGCATGCCAAAAATTTAATATCCAGTTAATATTCAGTCTTCAAAGGACCTCTGTGACCAAGTCTCCGCTATACGGTCCGCCATCCAACTTACAGCATCTGAGCCTAATATAGTGCCAAAGACCATTAGCAGAGACAACGTAACACCTTGGTCAAACTTAAAGGAAATTGATGAAGAAGTCACATCAAGCATCCTCCTTCACCTCCGCCAAACTACCTGTGACCTGGATACAGTTGACCATGACATCTTGATAAGCAGGCTACAGGAATACTGCAGCATTGATGACATAGTTCTTCAGTGGTTCCAATCCTTCTTGAGTGGCAGAACCCAAAAAGTGTCTATGGTGCCCTTCCTGTCCACTTCTGGAACACTTAAAGAGAACCTGTACTGAGTAAAAATATTTAAAATAAACACATGAAGTAACTTCAAATGAACATTGCATAGTTACCTTGCCATCAGTTCCTCTCAGAAGCTCACCATTTTCTTCTGACAATAATCCCTTCCAGTTCTGACAATATTTTGTCAGATCTGAAATATATCAGTTGCTGTCAGTAAAATATCAGTTGCTGTCAGTTATAGCTGAGAGGAAAACTGATGTACCAGGTAATGTCCATGTTTCCCTATGGCTCAAGTGGGCGATGTTACAGTTTAACTGTGTGCTGACCAGAAAACTGTTATGGGTAATGGCCATTTTCAAAATGGAGGATGGAAAATTCCCTTGATCACAGTGAACAAATAGGACGCGGGACAGGAGAAAGACACTGAGGAGTAGACTACATGGAAGGTAAGTATGACTTGTGTATGCTTATTTTGACTTTTAATTTTCAGTACAGGTTTTCTTTAAGTATGGGGTGCCCCAGGGCTCAATCCTTTCTCCCCTGCTTTTCATGATTTACATGTTACCGCTTGGAAAACAAATCCAAAAACACGGCCTGACATACCACAGCTATGCTGACGACACCCAACTATATCTTTCCTTCAAGCCTGGTGTGACAGACCCAACTCCAACTATAAACCCCTGCTTAGGCGAAGTACAGCAATGGATGAGTGACAACTTGGTTAGACTAAATGCAGATATAACTGAAGTACTTCTAAACAGAGGGCAGTACATGACAAAAAAAACTACTTAACTTGCAGTCTTCATCATTGAGAATAGGAGGCACTGATCTACACAGCTCTGAGTATGTGCGTAGCCTGGGAGTTTTAATTAATGGGGATTTAAACTTCAGAACTCACATCTTTGCTGCGGTGAAATCATCTTATTTTCCCCTGAAGAACATCGCAAAAATCAAACACCTCTTCCCCCCAGAAGATCTGCCAATCTTAGTTAATGCCTTCATTAAATCCTGAGTGGACTACTGTAATGCTCTCTACACCGGCCTTCCAAAAAAGGACTTGTTCTGCCTACAGCTGATACAGAATACTGCTGCCAGATTGTTAACCAACCAACCTCATCATCACTGCCACATAACACCAGTCCAGCACTCCCTTCATTGGCTACCTATAAAATGGAGGGTCCTATTCAATATCAGCCTACTGACATTTAAATCACTACATAATCTGGGCCCTGGGTACATGAAAAGAAATGTTGCAGCTGCGTAGCAATCCCTGCAATCTCAGATCCACAGGTTCTAATAATCTAGTCATACCCAGAGTCCACCTGAAAACTTTTGGTCCCAGAGCCTTCTGCCATGCTGCTCCTTACATCAGCAGATCAGGATAGCTCCATCTCTGGACGTGTTTAAATCCAGACTTAAATCCCACCTGTTCAGTTTGGCATTTGCAGAAATATAATTTTTGCTGTGTAAATATTTCATCCTACTACCAACTACTGAATCTGAGATAGCCTAAGTGCTTCAAAAGTGACATTCTCTTCAACTTACAAAACATCATGTTTGAACCAATCAAATATGGTAAACAAAAGCATTATACATTTCCTTTACAATATTGTCTACAGTTGGGTTTTAAATATGTTGTAAAAAAATATATATAAAATGTGCTTTAAGCATTCCCAGAAAGTCCTCATTGTCATGAAACATCTCTAGTTACAGAATCACTGACGAGCAGCTTTCTGAGAACTAAAATGTTAGTGACAGTGGAAATGACATAGTTCAGCTTTAAGTGTAATTGAATATATTTTAAACATGGCTTTCCAACGTAATGAAAAAAAAGCTTATCTGGAATATCTATGCCCCAAGCATCACAGATAATAGGTTCCATGCCTGTACATACAAGGGCACCCAATTTATGCAGTAAAAGTTGTTTTAATTAATTCATAGCAGATGCATGATTCCACTGCAAATACCCATGTTTGACCACTGTTGGCAATTACTGTTTAAGAGGCATTTCCATAAAAATAAATAATAATTACATTTTTATCATGCATGTGCAAAATCTATTATAGTGTGCATGTGCTGAAAGGAAACGTGTTTTTCAATATTTTAGTTTATATACAGTATATGAATCAGTTAAATATATGATATAGAACCACTTAAGGACCGGGCTGTTTCTCAAAGATCCGTGCTGTGTGGGCTCTCCAGCCCGCAGCACAGATCGTGTTAATGGCAGGGCGATCAGACTTCCCTACTTTTTTCCCCACTAGGTGGATGTCCTGCTGGGGGGGTCTGATCGCAGCCGGCTATTATTGATTTGCGGGGGGGCTCCTCAAATCCCCCCCTCCGCAGCGTTTTCTGCCCTCACCTCTGTTCCCGCCCTCTGGTTTCCCCTCTGAGCGGCGCAGGACGGATATCCGTCCTGCGCCGGATAGGATAGGCTTCTACCTATCAAAGGACGGCTATCCCCGGCCAATCAGAGGCCGGGGATCGCCGTTCTCTGTCATGGCGGTGCTGCGCAGCAGTGCCATATTGATGTAAACAGCGGGGATTTCTTCCCCGCGTGTTTACATTACACGTGCGAGCCGCGATCGGCGTCTCGCACACTGATCACGGAGACACCCTCCGTGAAGTGGCATGGAAAATCCATGCAAAACCACAAACGACCAGGCGCCGCCTATTGGCGCTAGCTGGTCGTTAAGTGGTTAAACATATAAAGGTTACAAATGAACATTAAGTATTTATCACATCAGCACCCAGACCTCAGAAGATAAGATCTTGTGCTGGTCTTAAAGCCCCATCTACACGATCCGATTCTTTGTGCGATTCGATTACAGTTCTATTTACGATCCAATTAAATCCAACATGTCTGATCGGGATTCGATTCAATTTGATCTTCCATTGCAAAACAAAGGCAAATCGAATCGAATCGAATCCTGATTGGACATGTCGGATTTAATCGGATCGTAAATAGAATCGTAATCGAATCGCACAAAGAATCGGATTGTGAAGATCGGGCTTAAGATCACATTAAATGCACTGCTTAGTGACACAAGCAAGGCTTACTCTCCCTGTTACCTAGCCACACTGAGAGAAGACTCCATCATCTTCATTTTGATGGTGCATCCATGTACACAGGCTGTGCTGAATTTTGCTTTGTTTTGAATAATGCTTTGCAAATTACATAGCATGGCTACATTCAGCACTTAATATTTACCGGCATGTGTAAGACAAAGTTTTCAGTTCTTGAGAAATAATATAAACATTTGATAATAAACTTTAAGAAAAAATATACACCTTACAAAAAATGATCATACTTTATCCATGTGTTTATAATATATGATATTAGTATGTTTACTTAAATGCACTAACCTCAAATTAAATAAACTTGGCACTGGCACCTGGAAAGTGACTCATGTGTTCTATTTCATGTAAAAAAAAAAATGGGACCTGCCCAGTGTCTCCACTGTGCCATTTTGCCATGTTTTCCTTATGGGAGCCTTAATTCTCAAAGTCTGTGAGAATGTGGTTGTGTTCCATTCTCTAAATTTCAGGCATGCATGTGCACTCTGATTAGTTTTATAGGCACTTGCATTGCCTTTTCTCTCTGCTGTGTCATCCTTGGCATACAAAAGAGCTACCTTGTTATTATTTTACATTTATTTAGCACTGATGCCCTCTCTGCAATTTTTTTTTTTCAAATAAGATTTGCATTGATAACTATCCTTCAAAGGGCCACACTGTCTAACATCCTTATAGTCTACTGTAAGGTTTAGGAAGAAGTCAACACATTTTTAGCCTTGAGTGAGGTAAACATACCTGTTCCATCATGCCTCTCTTGTCTTGTCTTTCATTTCACTTTGCCCCTCTTCCTTCTATATACAAAATTCCTCAGAATCACTAAATAAGCCAGCTGGTAATGATTTTAGAATGTTTGAGGCAAAATTTATTTCTAGAGCAGGTGTGAATTACTGTGCAAGAAATCAAATCTTACAGCCACAGTTCAGAAGTTCAGTACTGATTGAATTTTATTGAATCTCTGTCTGTGAAATGATTTCAAAAGTTTATTCGGCATCATATGCACATATAAGCATAAGCAACTCTTGCATACTTTTGAAATATGTAGTAGAAGGCCTTATAATGTATTCCTCCTTGTCCTGCACTTACAATTTTCTTGATGAGGACCAGAAACGTCCCTGTTATCACAGTGCACCTAAAGGACATCAGTGGAAGTACAGCTGCCATTTGTGTTATTGCTCCCAATGATTTAGCCATGGTGATCCCCGCCAGTGAGACTTGAGTTGCCATGTACATAAATAGGATAAGATCACATACTGTATTACCACTACTAAATATGCACAATCTTTTGCTTTATTCATCCACTGGATATTTTCACAAATAACTGTAGAGAATGGTGTTCTAGACAGGTAGATTCCTGGAAAAAAAAATATGTAGACAGGAGATTAAAATGGTGACCACTGAGAAATATTGAGCACCTGACGAGCTATTCTCTATGTCCAACTTCCCTCTGATCTGTTCCGCTGCTCTGAGTCATGCCCTGCATCTGGTATGGATCTTTTTTGAAGTTGTGAGTGTCTGCTTTCAATTATTGCACTGCTGGGCGTCTCAATCGGGAGTTTCTTTTTTTGTTGGTCTGAGCTCGGAAGGGAGGCTTTCTGCTCTGTTCACTTTCTGTTTTGCACACCGCAGCGTCTGATCGTTTCGTTTCCATTATCTCAGACAAATGTTCTGAGCTGCAGCGAAATAAGGAGAAACAAACAATCCCGTCATGAAAGACCAATCACCTACTCCTTCAGTTGTACATGGCAAGGTTTTCTGGAAACTGGCGTGTGGTTGGAAGAACCGAAAAAGGAAAAAACTACCTGGAGTTATACAATAAAATAAGCTGAGGATAATTTAATGTCTTCTGAATTCAGTTTACCC
This sequence comes from Hyperolius riggenbachi, assembly GCF_040937935.1. Classification (NCBI taxonomy): domain Eukaryota; kingdom Metazoa; phylum Chordata; class Amphibia; order Anura; family Hyperoliidae; genus Hyperolius; species Hyperolius riggenbachi. The sequence continues at coordinate 199,674,946 of NC_090652.1, read as the reverse complement.
AGTTATGAGCACACACCATTTGTAATGAAAAAAAGTTACCTCATAAATTTCCCACATTTTTCATGTCAGTTTATTACATTAGCCCGGTGTGCTCCCAGGAATTCTGATTTTTCCTCAAGCAATGTGTGATTAAATACATGAACCAGAATGGCGTATTTCACAGAGCATAGACTTATAATGAAAAGAAACCATTCAAGCCAATGTATTGTTTTGTTGTAAGTGTAATGATAGTTATGATTTCAGACAAGGTAGTATTGATGTAATGCAGTGCTCCCAGAAATCACTTACACTGAAGTATATTAAAGCAGACCTAACGTTTTCTTGCAAATAATCAATGCATATAGAATTCTCCTCCATCTGGAATGAAAACATTTTAAATATATTTTCATTTTCAGTATAAGACTGTAGTAATAGTGACAGAAAATGTTCACACAACAGCTCTAAAGGGGGCCTGTAGAAGAATCACACAACAGCTCTGGATGGGGGGCCTGGATAAGATAGTAGAAGATTGATAAAATTACCAACATTATACTACTTAATTACGATAGTAACATTTTAGTGATCTGTACCGGTATTTTACTATGACCTAACCTAACCCTACTCTCACACAGAACCCTCTCTCCAGCGATCCATACCCCTAAGACCCCCCTGGTGGTGCCTAACCTTAACCCCTCTGCTGGTACCTAATCTTAACCCCCCATCCTTGGTGCCTAACCTTAACCGCCTACCTCTAGTGCCTGTTGAACCCTCCCCCACACACTACTAACATTAAAGACCCCCACCTTAAAGATAACCTGAGACAAGGATAATTGCAGTGTTTATACATACCTGGGGCTTCCTCCAGCCCCATGAGGTTTGTGGGCTCCCTTGCAGTTCTCTCCGGTGGCTCCATTCAATCGTAATAGATCCCAGCTTTCTGTCTGGCTGCTCTTTTATGCACATGCCTGACCTTGCCCATGCTCCCATACTGGGCACAGAACGCTCTCGGGTATGTTAGCGCAGAGGAGGCGCGTGCACGGCCAGGTCGCTCAAGCGCAGAAGAGCGTGGCCACCCAGAATACCAGGAGCTATTGCATTGTGGCTATAAGTGGCTATAAAGTTAAAACCTCAGGTGTCTCTTGGTGTCCAAAATACCACTTATTGCCGCTAATTACAGCTTCAACACCTGGCTCGAATTGGCATGGGAGGTGATGCAATGTCTTCTCCCTCAGATAGACATTTGCTGGAGTAAAGCTCCCAGTCATTCCTCTGTGCCAGTTGTTCTTAATGACCGTACCCTGCAGCACATTCAGATTGATATTATTTTTTGTGATGTTAGTTTACTTTTAAGTAGGCCATTGTTAAGGTGTATTTTAGGCCTAGTTATTTAAGAGAGGCTCAACATTTGTCACTCACAAATTGGCTTGCATATTCCTAATTCAGGCCCAGTCACACATCTCAATGAGAAGTACACAATTGACACACAGATCAGAATTGCATAAACTTCTAATTTATTCTGCGCACTGCAGGACTTATACGCCATTCAAAACATGTGACAAATGATATCAGATGGCGTAACGGTTTGAACCTGCTATGGAGAAAAACAACTTAGTGAGCAATGCTTTCCCTCCATGTCAAGTCATTCTGCATCCTCCGCACAAGTGTACATATGTTTTTAACATTGAGTAAATAGAATGAGTTAAGAAAATGACCTTTAGTCAGTGTTCTTAGCAAATCAATATCTGTGCACATCAGCTCAACAATTGTATGAAACAAACACATTTATCATATAATCTCATTAAAGAAATATACATTCCGTAATATGGACCACACTTGTGTCTGTGGAAAAATATTCCATATTCTGCATTTCATTTCTCGCTGATACTGTTTGTCTTAAAGGACAACGGAAGTGAGAAGATCGTGGAGGCTGCCATGTTTATTTCCTTTTAAACAATACCAGTTGTCTGGCAGCCCTGCTGATCTGTTTGGCTGCAGAAGTGTCTGAATAACACCAGGAACAAGCATGCAGCTAATCTAGGGAGATCTGACAATAATGTCAGAAACCCCTGATCTGCTGCATGCTTGTTCAGGGTCTATGGGTGAAAGTATTAGAGGCAGAGGGTTAGCAGGGCTGCCAGGCAACTGGTATTGTTTAAAAAGAAATAAACATGGCAGCCTCCACATACCTCTCTCTTCAGTTGTCCTTTAACCTGTGTGTCACCCACCATCAGCTGCTTGAAATTGCTGGCAGTCTATGGGAATTATAATGTTGCATAGCCGTGTAGGATTCATGAAAGAGTAAATTGAAAAGATCTCCAAGGCTAAGTTCACAGTGGGGCGTAACAGTGTGATGTAATGGAGACATTGTAACACAGAATGTCGTACTGCAATAGTATGTCTTGGCGACGTCCAGAGTGCATGCAGTGCAATGCAATACAACAGACTACAGTATCCCCTACACAGTGCATGCAGTGCGTTACTGCATAACGCATGCTTTACCAATGGCAGTGAAGCATACTGTTTATAAACGGTATGCTTCACTGTATGCAACGCAACGGTCACATAACATGCAATTTTACTTTTCTCCTATATTGTGTAATGTTTTTGCATGGAATGCAACGCAGCTCTTTCTGTGAACTTAGCCTCTGATACGTTCGGGACTCATAAAGAATCATTATGTGCGATTTTGCATTGCTTGTGGTAGCTAACTTACTTAGACATTTATACTCCACAGCCATATTGTTAGGAATCTATTCAGTTTCTGTGAGTAATAGGAAATGTTGTTACGCATACCCATATACACATACTGTACATCATTTGCATTGTCCAAACACCATATGTAGTTTGAAGTACGTAACAAATATTCTAGTAGCAGAACACAGAATGTCAACTACAAAAAAAGAGGAAAAGAGTTTGGAAGTTTCCATCCTAGTGTATTTACTGTGCACTATTTCCATGTTTAGTTTATTTTTCCCTGGAAAATGCAATATTGTTCTTCCAAATCAGCCAATAAATGGTATCCTGATTCAAAACGCCCTTCTTTTACAAAAATAAAAGCATGGACATTATAGTATGATTCTCTCTCTCTCTCTCTCTCTCTCTCTCGCTCGCTCGCTCGCTCGCTCTCTCTCTCTCTCCCTCTCTCTCTTTCTCCCTCTCTCTCTCTCTCATTGTCTTAGGCCTGAGGAAACATAATTTTTTATTTAAACCAGATAATGAATACACTTTCGTACCTCAATGTGCTAGTCTGCAAATTGCCAGCAATGTTTTTTTACCCCTGCAGTTCTAATGCTTTCTCCAAAGAAGCATAATTGCCTGTAATAGGGGTATTATGATGATGTGAGGAAGTTATTATAGGCGTAACAAGTGGTTATTAAAAGGGATCTAGGCTAGACAAAAGGAAATACATTTAAAGGGCAGTCTGAAAAAAAAAGAAAACAAAACAAAATGAAAGAAAAGAAAACACTTCTAGGCTGGTCTTCATTATACACTTGTAATGTACGGATCACATAAGACATTTAAGCTGTTTGTGAATGCAGGGAGTGTAATGTTGATAACATGACTTAACTAGTCACATACAGTGTATTCATACCAGACAATTAGATAGCTAAGATTGAGAGAAGAGCTTTTGCTTGTGGCATTTGCTTCTTTTCTTAGATTCCTGCAGTATAGCGGTATATCACAAGGCCACATACATTACAGGCTGTGTATGAGAGCTAGCATATCTACTTTTATGCCTTGGTTCTGAGCTGTGGTTATAAGAGCTATAGGCATGTGGTTGGCCGGCTTCCTTTCACAGGAGTTATTAATAAAGCTAGATGTAGTTCTTTGGAAAAGGAAATGCCTCCACCACCTTCCGATGGTTAATTAGCAACTATTTTTGGCTACTTCCCATTCTCACCAGCCACCTCACCCTCTAAGCATGTTCCGATTTCTCAGTGCACTTGCAGAGTGCCATGGAATGTGGTGTCGGATATTATTTTCAAACAGATTAAAGTCCTCAGTACTGTACATTGTGTATAGAATGCAGCCTGTAATAATGCTATTTGAAACTTGCTGTGAGCTCAGGCTTCAATGCGAGTGGGTTGGTAACGCTGACATTACAGTTAGCCAGTTTGGATTCAGGCATGTATAACTGTAAAGAAATCTGAGGATATTTGCTGAAGATGTTTGTGCTAGATTGACATGGTGATCCAATAAGATGGTTTATGTTATAATAAGTAGTTGATGAAAACGTTATGTTTTTTCTGCTTGGTGTGTAGGTGAACTGGAAATGGAAAACCATTTTTTTAAATAACAAAGCAGACTACCAGGACATGTTCAAACTCTACCAGAGAACTGGTAGGGTAAGATGGTGGGGGGTGGGCAGAATGTAGTAAAAGCAAACCTGAAGTAAAAACAAATTGAGATAGAGAAATAAAAAATTGTATCTACAGTCCGATTTCTAAATAGGACTTTCCTGGAATCTCATAGACTGGTTTGAAAGGTTAGAAATGAAAGCTTAAAGTTTTGACTGCTTTGAGTGAGGATGTGTATTCAGCTCCTGCACACATACTTCTTGAAATATTGAGCTCTTTATCTGCACTCGCTTGACACAAGTGCTTTTCCTCAGCCACAAAGGAATTTTGCAACCTGTATTTACTTATCAATCATAGTTACACAGTTCTGACTGCAGTCATTTAGAGTCCTGGAGCTGTAATCCTTATCAAAAAAGGAACACAGGCTAGTTTTGTTCAGGATTGGGACTTTACATACACATGTTTATCTTGTAATGTTAACTGTCGCTTCAGGTACTCTTTAACATATTCCATATACTGGTCCCTGCTTCAGTCTGCATCAAGGTGGCAACTAATGTTACAATTTGAAGAAAGATCATTCACAAACAAATCGGATCGATTTTTATTAATCTGATCGGATTGGTTAGGAGATTTTTTTCCATTAGTGGTCACAAACGATCATTTCCGATCGTCCATACGCAGAATCGATCATAAACTATCGTTCAGCAAATTGTATTGTTAGTGGCCACCTTTAGAATGAATGAAGCATGTGGAAATAGAAGGTGTGGCTGCAGTCTGTACATATTCAGCAGTATAGCAGAGCAGTATTGGATGTGCTACCATGAGTTCAGCCAGATCTATTGCTTTTAAGAAAAGCATAATTTACAATATTTTTAAAGGTACTTTTTTTTGTTTAGCCTAGATGTTGCTTTATCTGATACAATAATTACGTTTTCTGCAGCACAGGGGTTAGAACTACTGCTCTTCAGCACTGGGCTCTGAGATCCCACTTTATTGGTGCATGTGGGATATGTTTGTGTAAATGTTGTAGGCACCTTTAAGTTCTAAGAACATTGACATGAACGTCACAAAAAAATCTGACATAAATATAGTAATAATATGTGACGGTGGATAATAATAACGGAAATTGCAAGTGGCATCTATGAATTATTCTGAGGAAAGTAATTTGCGTCTTATTTTGTCACTATTTTGTGTTCCTGTTAGCAGCTGCTAAGACTTTACAGTTCAGATAAATGTTATGTTCCTGAGTGCTAAGTGACTTTTCTCTGGAACACTGTACCTACACATTTCTCAGTGGGAGAGAGAGCAGGTGGCTCTTTTACTGGTTGGACATGTCAGAACTATCTCATGTTTATGTGCCTCCATAATCTTGAAAGTTCAGGTTTATGTTTTTAATGCACAATGTAGGGAATATACCATACTTTGAACATTTTGTATTATTTTAATATTATTTTTATTTTGCAATGAATTGGTTTGACTGAATGGCAGTCTATGAGCTGTCCAATCCCGTCATAACTCTCAACAAAAAACAAACAACCAAAAAAACATCCCAGTTGATCCAGGGGAAGTTGAAAAACCTTACAAGGCCTGAGCCAATTATCCTTAAAAGGGAAAAATTCCTTCCCAACTCCAGATGGCAGTCAGAGATAAATCCCAGGATCCACTCTCTCGAGAACTACTGAGTGATTATAGCCATGGATGCCCTTCAACACAAGGAAAGCATCCAATCCCTCTTTAAAAGGATATATGGATTGTGGGAGGAAATAATGTGCCCCCATACTTGGCATAGACAAGAGTGCTTTACAAAGGTGGAGGAATGATTACTGTTCCCATTTTTGCAGAGAACCATTGTGACAAAGACCAGGTAGGTTTGTGTATGTACTATATATATATATATATATATATATATATATATATATATATATATATATATATATATATACATATATAGAAACAGTAAAGTGGTAGGCGATAAATTCTGCATGGTGCTGAAGAAAGCCCTACAAAGGTGGTAATGACTGCTCATCAATACACCTAAAATCATTGTCTTAACTCTTAGGCCAATTATATTAATGCACCAGGCGAGTTAGAACTCAAGATTGCAAGCATTAATTTGACAGTTGAATTAGCCATTTAACTGTGTGTGACACAAAGCCAAAAAGCCAAAGTTTCTCCACTTATTTATTTATTGTATTTATAAAGCGCCAACATATTACGCAGTGCTGGACATTAGTTTAGGTTACAGACAATATTTAGGGCTGACATACAGCAAAATGACAATACCTGAATACAAGAAAGACCAGATCATGCAGCACAGCATGAGTACAAGTTAATGCTTAGTCACTGGAGGGGAGCATGGAGATTAGGCAAGTTAGGTTCACTCAGATGCATAGCATGGGTTCACAGTAATGGAGGCGCATGATCAGGTAGGACACAAAAGGAGGAGGACCACTTCACTTCACTCCACTTCAAGTAAGTTTTTTTTTTCTATAACCTTCAAGTGATTCGGGCCCCTTATATGGTGCAGAATCTGTACTTTGTAATAGGGCATGCATTGTGCTTATACGCCTTCATTTTTAATATTCTTTAACAGCTGGTTAGATCAACTTTTAAGGTAACTGACTGACATGATGCAAGGAATGGTTCTGGGCATTTTCTAAATTCCCTAGCTGAAAACATAGGATAGGATGAAGGGCTAAGGAGGACAGAAGATTCCATACTCAAGCTTACAAGAAACAGATTCCAGAACCTGATTGTGTTGTTTAAGTTTTCCCAGATGAGTCATCCGAGAGAGTCTGGAGGTGCACACAAGCCTGATATATTATTCTGCGGTGGAGCATTTCACAGTCACAAAATTCCTTTTATAAGTGCACCATCCAATAATTCCTTAAGGCGGTGTGTGGAAGTAGCAGGCAGCATGGATACTGTATATATTATGCTAATCTCTTGTCCTTTCAACTGACATCTTTTTCTTTTTTCACGTCTAGTCCTTTATGTGGAATATATGTGGAATGTAATTGCAGGCTGTTAAGATAGGATTTTCTCTCTCTCTCTATTTCACTGATTCCCTGGTCTCTTTTACTTGTATCACTGATGGGAGAGAAGATATTTATAATGCTTTGGGTACGGCACAAACCCTGTTAGAGTAAGCTTGTATAGGCATCTGGCAGAGCTATGGCTGCTTTAAAAATCAGCAACCTGGCACTAAAAGAATCATGTGCTAATCCTGACTGTGGTATAAATACATTACCTTTTATAGTATGGGATCAGTTTTTCACATCCAGTGCAAACAGCAGTCCTGCAACCTAGAACAAAGACTCAGATCTACTGTTAGTTAAAATCAAAACTTCTTACTAAAAGGGGAGCGATGATCAAAGCGTCCTGTTCCTTTCTCTGTTTCTGTTCTTTTCTTCTTTAGAAAAAGCAAGTTATCTTTACATCAGATTTTGGCAGGTTTTCCTTCCATTCAGATCCAACTTGTATTCCAGTTGTTTCTTTCTTTTTTCTTTTTTTTCTTTGCGCGCAACACATGGATGTATGTAATAGTGCAATGAAAATGGGGATTAATCCCTTCCATACCAATGCACAGTGCTTTGGAGTATCAGAGGAAAAACAATTAGCACTTAAACATACTACACAAAGTTTCAGGAATCAGACATTACTGATTCTTTTTTTAAAGGGTTTGGCATGCAGCTAAAACTAATCCAAGATCCTGATTTCATTATTTCTGTTGGAAACAATAAACAGTATGAAAGAAAGTCTTCAGACTTCAGCCCTGTTATGTAAGGGATGTAATAGTAGAAAGCGGCTTCAAAGCTCATGGCCTTTGATGTCTTCAGTGAAACAAATGGATAAGTGGCTACGTAGGAGCAGCAGTTGTTGTCTTGTAAACTCTATACAGTACACATAGGGCCATTTATGCGAAAAATGGTATTTAACAACATTAATGAGGTTCAGTTGTCGGAAAATGTTGCCCCTCAGGCTGTTTAAGGACAAATCAAATGAGTTTTCATTGTGCTTGCATTTTGATATAATTTGTAAATGTTGTTAACCAGATCATATCTCTGAAACAATACCCATCACATCTTATTTTCTCTTTGACAGAAACCAAACCTACCTCAGAGACAGTGAAACCTACGCTAAAGATAGAGGAAACGACAACACAGATAGTGGAGGAAGTGGAGACAAGTGAATCCGCAGGTACTGAAGGTAAACCGTGGAGTGTGCTTGTAGCATGACTAACTGACTATTGAGTTTTTATTTTCATATATTTTCATTAAATCTAATATTTTGGGAATAATATCTAGCAATCTCATTGCACAATATAAACTAGATTGCAGCAATCCATTATAATAGGATTTAAAGAAAAATGGATTCTTAGCTATTGTGCCATTGTCACATGAAAACGAATATCTTGCCTGTATAGTATCCAGTTGAAATGGCAGCTCACAATAAATTCATGCATCTCACTGGGGTTTGGTAAACCATTTAAGTCATTGAAAGGGAGAATCCACATTCTTCAATAATAAATAATGCAATTGCCATAAACAAAAATTGGTGCCGTGCAAGTCTATTTTGTAATTTAACATTATTAAAAATGGCCATTAAATCAGGAGGTACTGAAGCAGTCTTGTACTAAAAAGAGATGTGATTTCATATTAGTTAGTTATCCCTGCAAGGACTCAGGAAATCTTTCAAAAACGAATTTGTGTGAGCCAAGTGTGTTGCTGCATGCACAAGTTAAAATTCTACCATGCAATGAAGAAACTATATGAAAAAATAATACAGAAACCCTGCCCACTTTTCTGGGTCCAAACAAGCAGAAATTACCTTCCATGTGCTCAACATATAAGACAACTGTTGTACGAAGTAGTTGTATGTAGCAGGGGCAGTAAGGATTTATATTGTAGCTGAGCAAAGCAGAGAAAGAAATATAGATGCTATTTATTACCTTACATAGGCACCATTAAAGAGACGCTGAAGTGTTTTTTACCTTATATTCATATATGCGCATGTTCTTCATTAAATTCCATGCTGATTCGCTGCATTCCCATGGCAGAATGAGTTATTTTTTACCCCTAAATCACCCTTGCTAAAATACACGACTTGGCAGGTCGTAAATTGTGTTGCCATGAAGAGACAGGAAGAGGCAGAGCTGTGCGCAGTAGCTCTGCCTCTTCTCCAGTCAATCTCTGCCGATCTCCACCTCTCCCCACCCCTATCAGTGAAAGAAGACTGAGAGGGGCGTGGAGAGGCGGAGATCGTCAGAGATTGACTGGAGAAGAGGCAGAGCTACTGTGCACAGCTCTGCCTCTTCCAGGAAGAAAAATTCTGAATCTAAAAAACAGAATCTATTTAGGGCATTTGTGGGGATATGACACTCGTTCTGTTTCGGGGATGCAGCAAAACAGCTTGGATGTTATTGCTGATGATGGATGCACAATAAAAAGAGGCAAAAAAAAAAAAAATACACTTTAGACTCTCTTTAAACAATCCTGCACTTTTTATGGATCTCCTGAAGGTGCTAATGTAAGGTAATAAATAGCAATACATATATCTCTTTCCCTTACCAGTCTTCATATATCTCTCCCTTTTCTTAAACATTTGTGAACACCATAGTGGTGGCATAGAGGTAATACTGGAATATAAAGAGGTAATGCTGGAATATAATCTAGTCTGGGTCTTCTGCGCATGCACAAAAGACCCAGACTGGACACTACTGAGCCAGTTACTGGGGCTCATCACAGCTACATGGCAGACCTCGGGAGGACTCCAAGGGACTCACGTGTGTTTATGGGGCTGGAGGAAGCCCCTGGTAAGCATCATTTTTTTACTATTTTAAGATCTCTGGTACATTTTAAGATTACTGATGATTTTAGAATAAGTAATATTTTTCTATTATTTTTGCCATGTATGACTATTGAACTACGACATGAGCAATGCAATACCCCAGGAATTTGTATCCATCTAGCATGTATGCTTGAGTAATATTCTTATACATATAGAAGTGAGCAGGTAGCTGTGTCTCCAGACAGATCTCTGATTATACATTGAGAAGTCATTGTTTATAGTTTTGTATGAAAGACTCAGACTGATTATTTGTGCCTCTAGGCTCTCAGTCTTCTTTCTATCCTTGTTTTGTTGGTAGGATTAGGTGGGCTTTAGTCTATCAAAACTAAGGTCAAATTTAAAATGTGGTCCAACTTAAAAAATCCCAGAACACAGGGATTTTATTCACCACACAGCTTTAGCAATTTAAATATGGTGAAAAAAAGAGGGCTTACACAGAGTGAAGTGAGGATAACATCACTGACATCTTCTTAATTTTGGTTTTCCTATCTTATAGATTGCCAGGTCCCACCAGGATTTAACTGCAATTTTGACCATTCAGAAGATGTGTGCAGCTGGGCACATGATATTGAGGCTGATTTCACATGGTCCTTCCACCCCAATAGTCCATGGATAGGACATAGTGGCTCTGGTCCAGGTAAGAGAAAAAAATACAATTATATTTTCACTGAAATTTTGTGGAAGAGATATAGATATAACTGAATGTGCTTTATTATTCAGTTGAACTTTATGTGAACCGGCATCCAAATTCTGTGAATAAAAAAAAAAACCTGTGAAAGCATTAAGGCCTTGATTCACTAACCAGCACTAAGCTGGTTAGTGTGCCTAAAGACCTAGTGGGCACAAACCTGGAGTTAAGTGGTTTGTGCCCACACATCGCACAGCCCAGTGCAGTGCGCGCGCATCTGTTAATAGTGCATGGTACGACGATAACGTTGCACCTGTTGCCCTGTAAACGCTGCACCCGATGCAACGAAAACGGCGCATCGGGTGCCCCCGAGGCGGCGCAATGATGCGCCGTTTTGGGGGCACCCGATGCGCCGTTTTCATCGCAACGGGTGCGTGCACTATTAATGGTTCTGCGCACACTGCCCTGGGTTATGCGCGATGTAGCTCTGCGCAGCTATTAGTGCCCGCAAAGCTACATTTCGGGCACTGAGTGGCTTTTCAGTCCGCGCTAATACTTAGCGCCACTTAGTGAATCAAGCCCTATGTACTTTCATTGGTCACTTCATACCTGACCTCAGTGCTATTTCTCTTTACTTTAAATTGGCTTTTTCGTATGGAGTATGTACGGAGTGAGTGTATGGAGTGAGACTCCGGCCTGAGTGTACACTATGCCTTCCCCTTTCTCCCTTATTAAGCTGTTTCAATTGACCAGTCATGTAGTATTGGTGACAGTTTAGTCTGTACCCGTATCCAGTTTTGGTCACTATAGCTTATCTCAAAGGACAACTGTAGCGAGAGGGACATGGGGGCTGCCATATTTATTTTGTTTTAAACAATACCAGTTGCCTGGCTATCCTGCTCATCCTCTGCCTCTAAGGGCCCGTTTCTACTAGAGCGAATCCGCATGCGTTCTCTGCATGCGGATTCGCATAACCAATACAAGTGGATGGCCCTGTTTCCACTTGTCAGTTTTTTCCTGCGTTTTTCTGTGCAGGATTTTTCTGCACGGTAGAGCCTGCAGAATTCGCCTGCATGAGGAATGCAGGCGATTCGCAGGCTATGTATTTAAGTAATTTTGACGTGATTTCGCGTGCGAATTCGGATGAAAAGTAATGTAAATTGAACCAGGCAGTGACATGGTTAAATTTGCATATACTCTGCCTATGCGAAATCACATGCGAAATCGCGGCAAAAACGCACGCGGAATCGCATCCGCATGCGATTTCGTCAGCGGTGGAATCCCGGCGATTCGCACCGCACTAGTGGAAACGGGCCCTAATAGTTTTAGCCATAGACCCTGAACAAGCATGCAGCCTATCAAGTGTTTCTGACATTATTGTCAGATCTGACAAGATTATCTGCATGCTTGTTTCTAGTGTGATTCAGACAATACTGCAGCCAAATAGACCAGCAGGGCTGCCAGGCAACTGGTTTTGTTTAAAAGAAATAAATATACCAGCCTCAATATTCCTCTCGTACATTTGTCTTTTAAAGGTGGCTATACATGTTTCAGCCAAAACATTTACATTCCCCATATTTTTTAATTAAAAAAATGCGTGTTTTTTTTAAACTGGATAAAAATTGATCAAATTTTACAAGCTTTTGATCTATCAGCTACAGTGGAAGTTGTGATCAGTTTTTAGAAAGAAATGAATATTGTATGGTGGATTGGTTTAATGCTTTCAGGCTGGACTCACAGTGGTCAGTTGCATTATCCATGCGTTAAAAGAAGTGTGAACTGCAATGGAGACTGGACATAGACTTAAATGCAAAGCCTGCATGCAATGATATATAATAATGCGATTTGTTTCAATGCAATACCGTGGACAGGCTCATAGAATTGTATTGGCAGTGCGTTGACATGTAGAATTAGACCACTAGACAGATCTCTGAGGTTACAATTTGGGGCCATCTAGGCCGTGGTCACTGAAACATTTCACATAGCAGAGGTGCTAGGACAGCAATGGCCAAGCGCGTTGTTCCCCTCCTTACCCTCTCCCCAGATGCCACTCCAGCGTGCACTGTGCTGTCCTCTCCCCTCCCCCCTGTAGCAATTGTTCCACGCTTTGTTCCACTTTTTTTTATTTGATTGATGTTTTTGTCTGTAAAACTTGAGAATTCATTTTTTTTTCATTCTACTTTAATAGTAGCTAGTCTATCTGTGAAGTTAATTTATTTTTAGAGCTATGGACCACTTTAACCCCTTGTATCTGAGGGTTACATTGTTTATTTTCAAAGAGAAGAAAAACTAAAATAATATCATGTGGCAAACGGGAATTTATTGTGAGTGAAGCACTCTCATACTCGCTGGATCACTGACTGGGGGGGGAGCAAAAAACAAGCAGATCATTCTTTTTCAGCCCACTTGGCCTAACTCTTACTAAACTAGTTCCAAACTTGTAAAGCCAAAAGATCACCATGCCAGGCAGGCAATTAGTCTTTTAGTATGTTTTCAAAAACAAGTTAAGCATCAGGTGATTTCTTCCACAGTACGGGGTACACTAGTCACTTTTTGATTCCAAAAAAAAAAATAACAGATTCTCTTTAAAAAATGATTTTCTCTCTTACCTACAAATTAGATCACAGAAATCTTTAAATCTCACAGGAACTCAGAAATATTGGCTGTTCATTAAAGCAAAAACTGCAGGAGTTTGAGGGAAAACATAGAAAACAGTATTTTATATTTCCAGGCATGATAGATGTCTTTTGAAGTATTCTTCCAATGTTAAAGAGGTCAGCAATCCATTTTGGAACAAACCCCTGTGCAGTGAATAGGTGCTTACAGCAACACAGAGAACACTTACCAATAGTCTCTGTAGAAATCACTGCCTGCCCATCTACATCTGCCTAATAATGTTTAATTAATATAATGAGCCTTCTGCATGAAGGGAAGGACCTATTTTTATAACCTATGCTGCATTTCGCTTTTCATTTCCTCTCCCCAGAGATATAATAACTGCCTGTTATTTTGTTAACCTTTTCTGTGCCATGAGCAAGGCAGCTGTTTCATGCTAGAACACCACAGATAAACCTAATGACGGGCTGGTAATTGTTACTTTAATTTCAGTTTACTCATTTTCTCTGTACAAAGTCAGTGCTGCCTATGTTAATGTAGAACGTTTGGGAAAGTTAGAATAATGTATATTAATAAGTTAGTTTGTAAGATGTTATATAATGTGAGAAGCTAGAATGCTGCAGGGTAAATTATATGCACATTACATTGCCTGCAGGCGTAACTGATAGAGTCCAGTGAATGCAAGTCCAGTGAAAATATCAAGTCTTATGCTTTTAGTTTCATCCACTCCTGGGCATAACATGGATATGTTGTTAGTGTAAATACAAAGGCTGAACAATTACAAAAGTGTTCCACTGTGCATTACAATGAATAATGAACCAGTGGCGTAGCTAAGGAGCTGTGGGCCCCGATGCAAGTTTTACAATGCACTCTATACATAACAATTGATATGACACACCAAAACCTGCCAATGACAACTACAGTGTTAGAGGTACAAGAAGAGGATGGGGAACAGTTTGTTAATGATTACCACTATTCAAAGTATCTATAGAAGTGATTATTATGAGAACAAGACCAATAGAGAGCCTATACTGTAGTTGAGGGAGGGCCCTTCGGGGCCCCTCTGGCCCAAGGGCCCCGATGTGGTGGCTACCTCTGCAACCCCTATTGCTATGCCCCTGCCAGGAACTGCAGATTTTATGGATTTCTCTGAGTAGAGCCTACATTTCTGTATCTAGTGAGTCTCCTTCAGTGGTGTAACTATCAGGAGAGCAAGGGCCTGTCCTTGTTCTTAGGCCCTCTGAGCCCCGACGTGGCTATTGCACCATTGTAGCGTATGCAGGTAATCATTGCACCAGTTTTATGTTTACCTCATCCTCTCCTTGCACCCATAAAACCTTTTCCCACTGCTACCAGTGCTGCTGTGATCACATCAGTGCCAGACTTGCATTGGGGCAAGTCTGTGTGGATGCAAGGAGAGAATGGTCAAGGTGAATTTGAGGAAAGAATCATTACATACCCTAACAGGTAAGCACATACTCCCCAACTTTTTGAAATAAGCAAGACACCTTTAATACTTGCCTCTGCCCCACCACTTATAACACCCTTACCACACCCCTTGTCATGTATACCACAACGAATGCACGAACAAAACACATTGTTTTATAAATTAAATCACATTAATCCTTTCAATAGTATTCCTTCATATTATTATTTGAAAATAAGAAATATATACATTTAAAAGATGAGAGTAAAGTTCAGAGTCAAATCAGGGCATTTTCAGTAGAAAACATAGCTCTGTTCATCAGTCATGAAAGTGGGATAATGGAGGAAAGAAAGGGGACAGAAGGATTTGGTTCCCAAACAGGGATTGTCCCTCTGAAAAAGGTACAGTTGGTAGCTATGTAAAAATAAACTTAAAAAAAAAAGTTTTTATTGAATTCTGTGACTTCAGTTATGTCAGGAGGAGGTTTTGACCCTGTCAGTGGGAGACTGAGCAGCAGGGTGCTGACAGGTGCTAGCATATTACATTGATGCTGCTTGAAATGTGGTGCAGAGAGTGAGTATCTGTTAGATTTTCTCCAAAGCCTCTCATGGTTAGGATGTTGTGTTGATGACATGAGATTGTATGTAGCAATTCAGAAAGTTTCCCAACTTACCATAACTATAAATCATAATAGATGAAAACACACCCTAATTGATTCTAAAATGTCCTTAGGCAAAATGTATTGGGGTTTCAAAAATTACTGTATTCATATTTATCAATAAACCAGTGAACAACTTTATTTGCATACACCAGTGATTAAACATTCTTTTTAACAAACCGTTAGTCTTCCCTGCCGCTTCCCTGATGAAATGGCCAAATCTATGGAGACTAGCACACTTCACACAATGCGATATGGCATGCCCCAATGCTGATGCAAAGGCTGCATCAGCAGCCACATGATCCGTACCTACACATTATGCAATAATATAAGTCAGTGGGCAATGCAGGCAGTGTGCAAGACGGGAGTACAGTGGGATGTGACAGACAAAAATCCCAGTGATGTACTTCCTGCCCAGCAGGGAGTATGTCATTAGCTGGGGGAAGGTGGTGCCACAGTGGTGCAGGGTCATATGAAGGCTGATTTCTGCAACAACGCACCAGTAATATTAGGTGTGCAACCAGCCTCAAAATATGAATAACAGACAGTTCAGTAAATTGACCACCCACCATTATGGAAACTTTAATCCGCAATAAAGTCAATAATCTAGGACAGTTAAAAGTTCAAGGGTGGGAAGGGGACATCAGCTTACATGAAAAAACTGAGAACAAGGCAGGCATCACCTGAGATAAGGAGTCACCAGAAAGTCAATTTGATGCCAGGAAACCCCAGTCCCTCTGATAGCTGCCAATCAAACCTGAGTGTTGCATCTTTTCACACAGCAACAAAAGCCTTAGTTAAGAGTTAAGCTCACCAGCAACAGAACCAGCCATGTAAAGTAAAGGAGGGAAAACAGCACCAAATAAAAAGCAGGTATATTCACATCATAAGCAAAATCATATAGTATATATGCATATATGTAGTAATGCCAATGCAATCCCATGAAGCCTATTCTCTACACACTCACTCTGGGCTTGCATTTAGTGTAGGGTGAAGTCCCTGATACCTTCCTAAACAGGGCTAAAGAGGTGGACGAGGTAAATCAGCAACAATCAGCTAGATAAGTTCAGAAAACCTTAGCAAAATACCAGATATGTAAGCTAAAATGAGGTTAAATGTAGCAGAATTCAGCATCAGGAGCGCAAACAATCTGATATACTTACCCGAAAGTCAAGCTGAAGCGAGTCCAATTGTGGACAAGGTTTTTTGAGAAGCCAGAGTCAGGCTCAAATTACTGGTCAAAAGAGCTGCCATAATGATCACTACAGTCAGCTGTCTAGCCTGCAGGTCTAGTAGCACATGCATGTATAGTTACTTGTGCCCAAGTCCATAGGGTCAGTTCTACAAAAAATGGGCCCTGAGTAGAAAACCAGTTGAAGGCCCCAAATAAAATCACATATATATTTTAGCAAAGCATGTGTATGTTTTTACAGCTGGGTAGTGGGCACCTGGGAGGTGAGTTCAGTCTACTGACAGCTGTCCTTATGCAGACATGGCAGGACAATTCAGACAATGCTTCCTTACATCCATGGCAATGTACAGTGCATGGTGAACACCACATGTAGGTCTTCTGTGGCCAAGACATTCAATTTGGATCAAATTTGCACACAAGCCAGAATTCTTTGCATCTCACTGACCATCTGTACTTACAAATATCATTTGCCAACATATAGTAAACCCAGGACATTGTTATACCACTGAAAACTGTAGTATGTGACAATAGTTTAAGAATCTACTGGTATATGCAGAATATTGTTATAGGGCAACATTGCTAAACTTTTTGCTACCATATGTATTTCATATTTGCATTGCAAATGAAAGAGTTACTGTCTGGCAATTCTTTGACAAGTTAATCTCTTATCATTCTTTGTAGTTTTTTTTTTGTACTCTGCACCCATGACAGTTATGTTGAGTATAGAGTGTCACAGAACAGAAAGCACAGTGTTCATGGTTGTTCACAGATGCTGCTTTCATGCATCAAAACTGTGCCTGGAAAGAAAGATTTGTCATAGGCCTTGTCAATGCTTTTCATGCTGGGGGACCAAGAATTCCCACAGTGGTCACATGGCTGTGAAGAATAGTAGATGTATCTGTATTCTATTAAAAATGGGGAGGAGACAGCACTGGCACTGAGAACTTGTGACTATAAAGTGAAGATTGCATACCTTCTTTTTAGTTATGGAAATCTGTTTTTGAAGATTTTCAAGATGGGCAAAAAGTGGCACTATTACACATTGTGGTGGTGTACAACCTTTGATACTAATTGCTTGTGTATGTTACGGCCAGAACCCGAGTTTGGCCACTTCTAGTTCTGGGCCGCCACTTCGGGTTCTGGCCGGCCAATTCGCGAAGTGCCCGCTGCGCTGCGGCCAATGTTAGAAACGGATCGTTTACTCTGATATGAATGTATCTTCTGGCCGCAGCGCAGCGTCCAAACGTATTAATTTGTTGCAATTTTTAAGCCGGCGGCAATGTAACGATTCAAGCCGCCGGCTTTTTCATCTGCCTCATCTCTCTCCCTCTCTCTTCTTATGGCCAGCCGGCGGGGGGGGGTGGGGGGGGGGGGGGGGGGGGGGGGGGGGACCGCGAGTCCCCCGGGAGTCGTTCGTCGCAGCAGGGGCAGCAGAGCGGGGAGGCTGCAGACATTGCTTCTGCCAGCACCGCTCTGCAAGAACCAGCAGGCTTCCCTGCGCGACGAACGACTCCGGAGGACACGCGTGTCCCGCCCGGCTGCCCATAAGAAGAGAGAGGGAGAGAGATGAGGCAGATGAAAAAGCCGGCGGCTTGAAATCGTTACATTGCCGCCGGCTTAAAAATTGCAACAAATTAATACGTTTGGCCGCTGCGCTGCGGCCAGAAGATACATTCATATCAGAGTAAACGATCGTTTCTAACATTGGCCGCAGCGCAGCGGGCACTTCGCGAATTGGCCGGCCAGAACCCGAAGTGGCCGGCCAGAACTAGAAGTGGCCAAACTTCGGGTTCCTCCTGGCCGTAACATGTACACTGAACGCAGCTCAGATTCAATTGTGATATGCAAACACATTGCATCTGTACCAGGTTCATACCACATTTACCACTGCAAACGCAGAATGTAAACTTGGCAGAATAGAACATGCTATGTTTGGAAATCTGCAATGCAGCGAAAAATATAGCTGAAATGTGTCTCAAGTGCAGCTGAACTGCCCATATATGCAAGCTAAGTGATTTTCAACACAGCGTTTGTGTCTAGCACAGTTACTGCTGTAGGTGGCTACAATATGTAGCTGAGTACCGTATTTTTTCGGAATATAAGACGCACTTTTTCTTCCCCAAAACTGGGGGGAAAAAGTGGATGCGTCTTATATTCCAAAGGTACGGTATTTTCGCCCCATAACATACTTACCGGATCCTGCCGCCGCGATCCTAGCCTCCTTCGTCTGTCCGCCGTCATCCAATGTCGCAGCAGCCGTCATCAGAGGGTCCAGCAATCCCATCCAGTATCCCCGACTGCTCCCCGCTCTTTAAGTGTCCAAGTCGCCGGCTCCTCTTCACTGCAGTCATGCTTGAATGCAGGCTCGCGGTGATTACGCGCTGCCGGGGCCGCCTTCCTCCATAGTTACGGCGTCCTCTTCTTAGATACAGTGCCCCCTTCTGTGTGACGAGCGGCGCATGTGCGCCGGGGTCATGCATGACGTCAGGCGCACGTGCAGAACGGGGCACTGTATCTAAGAAGAGGACGCTGTAACTATGGAGGAAGGCGGCCCCGGCAGCGCGTAATCACCGCGTGATCACCCCGAGGCTGCATACAAGCATGACTGCAGCGAAGAGGATCCGGCAACCTGGACACTTAAAGAGCGGGGATACTGGATGGGATTGCTGGACCCTCTGATGACACCTAATGGGACCCTCAGATGACGGCTGCTGCGACTCTCGGGTGATGACAGGCAGATGGAGGAGGGGAGGATCGCGGCGACAGGATCAGGTGAGATGCAGCAGGGGTGTAGTGTAGTGTTGTTTGGGTTGGCTGAAGGGATTACTTAGTGAAGTGTAGTGTAGTTTGGGTTGGCTGCAGGTGTTAGTGAGGGAAGTGTAGTATAGTGTAGTGTAGTGTAGTGTAGTTGTAGTAGGGGTTAGTGAAGTAATGTGTAGTTGATGGGGGCAGCAGGGGTGAAGTGAAGTGAAGTGTAGTGTAGCAGGTGTTAGTATAGATGGGCAGTGTAGCTTAGATAAAGACAGTTTTGGGGGAGTTAGAGGTCCATAAGAAGCCCCTGCACCATAGACCGCACCTAGGTTTAGTTTATTTTTATTTTTTCCTGATTTTTGCCCTCTAAATCTAGGTGCGTCTTATATGCCGGAGCGTCTTATATTCCGAAAAATACGATAACTGCAATTCAGGTGACAGACAACAGCAACAGAGTTGCAAAGCCACACTTCTTGCATCTAGACCACCTGTGTCAAACTCAACACCCTCAGGCCAAATGGTGCCCTCCTAGCCATTTTATGTGGCCTACGAGAGCTTCTAATGTGTAGCATTGTAAGCAGTGAAAGAACGACAGCACGCTGCCTTCCCATCCAGAGGAGCACGCCAGTGACAGTGTTTCTCGTTAAAACTTTTTCAGTTTGCACCGGGGCGCAGGAATAACCCACAGGATCCCACAGCAAAATGAGCATAGGGCCCCCTCCTGGGATCAAAACCCCCTTGTGTGGCTGATAAAACGCACACCTCCCCCCACCCATACCCTCTCCCCACATTGCAGAGTAGGGCAGCAGAGTAGTGTAGAAGTGGCCACTAATGATCCAATCTTTTTCATCCAATCCTACAATTTCTATGTAATATAAGGGACTGCCTAATTTATCCATTCAGTATTTTTATTCAGTTTACCCGTATACTACATAGATTTGGTAAAATTGAATGAAAAAGTTTGGATCATTAGTGTCCACCATGATATTTACCTGCTCCAGCAATGCATTGGGTCTCTTTTCTTTCCGGCAGCTGCATGCTCTGTGCTTCCATACCTCCAGCTTCTGCTCACGAGATATGACATGCATTTGGAGCCAGAAGTATGCATGACTGTCAGAAAGATCAGAAGAGACCCCAAGCACTGGAACAGGTATATATTTAACTGCTCCACTGCACTAATCTTCAGAAGGGGTAGGAGCAAGGCCCCCATAGTCACTATAGTTCTGCCACTATAGACTGTAAAACTTTATTAACAATTTTGCCCGTGACTATGTTTTCAATTTTGCCCTATTACGTGATTGAGTTTCACACCCTGAGTTCAGTGCAGTGCAGAACTGCTACCTGCAGTCCATAAATATGCCATCTAACACCAGCCAACTATCTTCCAGTGAGAAATTACACACAGTGAACATAAGCAGAGCACAGATGACACTGGTCAGAGAACAGCCATTGTTCACATCACTAGTGAGAAAGCCACAGGGAGTGATTTCTAAAGCCTAATCTAGACGGAGCGATCCGGCAGCTCGATTAGCCGCCGGATCGCCTCTTCCGCATCCCCACTCGTCCGCGTGTGCGTCGGATTCGATACCCGCACGTCCCCGCCGGTGCCGATTATCTTCCGCTCGATTCCCAGCTATTGTCCGCTCGCTGGAAATCGAGCAGTGGCGAGATCGGACCTGTCGGATCTTATCAATCGAGCCGCATCAGCAGTATCATGTCTGCTTCGGGGAAATGGTCCACCACCATTTCCCGAGGAAGTTTAAAGTTTTTAGATATATTTTATT
The DNA here is from genome assembly GCF_040937935.1 of Hyperolius riggenbachi. Taxonomy (NCBI): domain Eukaryota; kingdom Metazoa; phylum Chordata; class Amphibia; order Anura; family Hyperoliidae; genus Hyperolius; species Hyperolius riggenbachi. The sequence goes on along the minus strand of NC_090652.1, from coordinate 199,653,764 downwards.
CTGTTGGCGCCTCTGTTCTCCTTACAATATCAGCATCCACCCCTGGTGGAGGGGTTGAATTCCCTTTCTTCTCCTAATCTACAGAGAGCGCGGATCGCTCCGAAACAGCCATATCAGTCCGCCGACAGACTGTACACACGCCGGACTGTCGCTGGAACGCCCACCCAGCGGGAGGTGACGACGGACCCGTCGTTGCCTCCAGTCCGGCGTGTGTACGGACCTTAATCCTGAGTGAGGACAGGCCTAATCTCCTCACCTGCCTACACAGTGGTTGCCTAATTGGTAACCCTGACTTGTGAGTATATCTATCATATACTTTTCCATTTACCCATCACCCAACTTACTACACTATATTGGGCTCTCGGTGTCCCTTCTTTTTCTATTGCTGTTGGTTATATCACATCAGCAGCAATTTGAGGCTTCATACATTTGTATAACTGATCCAACAGCTGCAAATCTGCTGCTACAGACAGAGAAGCAAGTCTATGCTGCTGGTGTGACACAGTCAGCAAATCACCACTGGATAATATTAAGGCCTCTTTCACACAGACAGCTGAAGGTGATGAATTCACCACCTGTCATCTGCTCTCGTGCACTGGCCGGGCATGTGTTAGTGCTCAGTACTGGCTGTGGACAGGTGGTTCCACCATGGAATCAGAGTGTGGCCATGACGGTGCACTGACGTGATATGTTGCATGATGTCTCTGCTGCATTGTAACACCACCCTGTGTCAAGTGCTGACATGCATGATGCTACATGATGCCGTTTGTCTGCATTTAAATTGTACCAGAATGGTGTTCATGGCCGGTAGATAGGACACTGAATTGCTCCATTAGTGTGCAGTTTAGCTGTCTGAAAAAGGCCTAAGAGCAACTTTAGTAGAGATATTTGGGTGGTATGCTACTGTTACAAACCTCTATATTTGTCACATAGCCCTTGGTCTATGACCCTCAGACTGGTTTCACACCAGAAACCAGCGCCAGCAATGCGTCACGCCCGACGCACTGCATCGCACTGTTAAAAGTACGCCTTTAGGGAACACTGCGCTATTGAGCAGCGTCCCCTGTCTGGCCACCGGCCTAGCAAGAAGTGACACGCACATGATGCACGCTTGCCATCACTTCCTGCTTCGGGTATGCATACGTTTATTGTTTAAATACACTTTCCCTCATGTGTTCCACAACGTTGCGTCAGTGTTTTTTTTAAGAATCCACACATCGCCATAGACTAACATGACATGACTTAACCGGGCCGATGCAGATTGCCGCAACTCGACGCAGTGCCTCAGTGTGAAAGGGCCCTCATAGTAGAGCTATTGCTGTATGCTGGTGGTATATTGATATGCCATGCCAAAATAATGTACTATAAATGTCTAATTTGATTTTATTATTAATAATAATAATAATGATGATGTTTTCAGCTATTTTCACTTTTTTTTCAGCAAGCAGCAAAAACTATTTACGCCTGCCCAGCAGTGGGAGAAGAGAGGGGCAGCATGCACGTTTTCTTAGTCCCAAAATGCATCAGCCAAGATGTGTCCTCTGCTTGGCGTTTCGTTACCGGGCCTCAGGATTTAGTAGTGGAACAATACGGGTGCTGAGGAAATCTAATCAGGAAACTAAGTTACTTTGGAAAATAAGGGAAGAGCCAGGAGGTGAATGGAAAGATGGCAGAATCCTCTTACAAAGTGACGAGGGAGATTACCAGGTAAGCGATACCCAGTTCACTCAGTCTGAGCATTACATACTATGTATAACCTGAACATTCTCTCAGGCTGAGCATTAATAGTACTACGTATGTACAACCTGAATATTTTTTGGACAAATTAACTTTGCTTTTCTGAATATCTGATTTCATCTGTTTTCTGAGGAAACCGTGTAAGTTAACTTTACTGTCCAAATCACAAAGTACACCGAAGTGACTTAAACTTGAAAACAAAGAACATTACACATTCCTGTCCTGTTATTAAACAGTGAGTCCAAATAGCAGTGTTTCAATAGTAGTTTTATCAAGCAGTTTGTGCTGCAGATCATGCGACTGTCTGTGATGCACTACTGTTTAGAAATCCTTTATTTTACTTCATGGAGGGATCTCACTTAAAGGAATACTATCGATTCACATATTTCTTTCAATTGACACAGGAATTGTTTGGGAAGTGCTGCTAACAGGGTTGCTCGGGTAGTGCTTTTCATTACCCGCCCGAATCCGGATCCGGGTACCCAGATATCCGGATCCGATTCGGATATCCGGATCCGACCTTGCGGCTATCCGGATCGGATCCGGATATCCGGCCGCATTACCCGCGGATACCTGACCTATTTGGGTATCTGGATAGAAAAACCAGAAGTGCCCTTTAAATAACTTTTAAAGGGGTTTTTAGGGTAAATGATGCATGTAGCATCATGTTTTTTTTAAAGGGAAACACTAATTAAAAATGTTGTTAACATAAAATTAAAAAAAAAAAAAAAGCTGTCAATTAACATCAGGACTAGGTTCCAGACAGTGGTCGTGCAGCCCACATTGTGTCCAAAGTCCAATCGCAGAACTGAGACATGACAGTTTTCAGCCCAGACGCCTCCAAAAAATGACAGTGCAATTGTGTTTTGGGCTGGTAGGCCTCTGATTGGCTCAATGAGGTCAGGTGGGGCTAGCCAGGGTTCCCCTCTGTGATTGGTTGCTAGGGCTTCTGCTGGGAGCCCTCTGATTGGCTGAATGACATCATCTCCTTACTTAGTTACACTATCCGGATCCGGATATCTGGACGGATACCTGCGGGTATCCGGATTATGCGGCCAGATATCCGGATAGAATCCGGATACTGCTATCCGGATAGTGGCCCAGGTATCCGGATCCGACCCGGATAGCGTAAAAATGGTCAGATACCCGGGTTTATCCGGGTACCTGGGATCCGGATGAGCATCCCTGGCTGCTAAGTACTGGTGTATACATTTTAGTAGCAACTTCATTGTTTACTGTTATCAAAATACTTTAAACTTTACTGACGCCAAAACTGACGGCTGAATGAGCTATGAGGAGAGGGGAGATTCCCCTCACACTTGATCAGTTACCTCTATGTGTAGCTCTGTGTGTGACAGAGAGAAAGCTCCCAACAGCTGCAGCTCCTGTGTCCTGTGTTTCTGACTGAAGTGTCTGAAGAGAGCAGAGGAAATGTAACTAATTCTTACAGCCTTTCATACTGTTTTTGCTTTCAGAGTTTGATATGTTTGATATTTGCTTTCTGTAGTCTGATATGCAACTCTGGCTGTGCATTGAAGCAGACACCCCTTCTGCAATTGTTTTGTCCTAATATACCTAAATCCTACCCTCAATAAATTACAGCTTTTGCCTCTGATATTTAACATGAAAAGTAGGAAAATGTTTACACAGCTACTTAGACATTATTTGCACACTGTCATTTTAGAACACTTGGGTATCGATAGTATTCCTTTAAATGGAGATGTCTAGTAAAAATGGTAGACTCTAATTGCAGTTGTTGAAATTTAGTTACAAGTTTATTATGAATGTAGTCAAAGTGTGTGATTCGAATGACGAGGATGTGTCTGAAAAAAAAGATGGGGTCAGCTGAGTTACTGTAAGTGCCTGGTGGTGGCGCAGGCGGAGAAAGGATTACTTGCAGCACGTCGGTGTGAACTGAGAGAAAGTTATTTTCAGCAAGGCCATGCAGGCAGGGAAGGGGTTAAAAGCTGGGTAGCCATACAGACAGAAGGGGTTAACAAACTGGTAAACAATTAAAATAAATAGGCTTCCAGGACTTTGTTATGTAAAAGCGTTCTATTTATAATTCAGGTTTCACCTGTAAGAGAGTGTCCTTCATAAGTTATGGCCATTCGGGTTTCTCATTAGCTCTTACGTGGTGGCCGAGCTCAGTAACACAATAAAAGTGACAGTGGTGAGAATGCGTACGTCAAAAAAGGGCGTCGGGAAAAAGGGCGCAGGGTTTAAACGATAAGCATGAATTAAAAAATATTGTGCTATATTTCGTTAAAAAATAATGTTTTATAAAGTTTTAAATCATTAAATAATGTGTATGAAATCGGCAATTGTGAAAACCTTAATCTTTCCTGTTTCAAAAGTTAAACGTATAATAACGTTTTGTGAAAAATTAGTAAGTATTACTTAAATTTTAGTAAAACTATACCTAACCCTACTCTCACATAGAACCCTCCCTGTACCTAACCCCTAGACCCCCCTGGTGGTGCCTAAACCTAAGACCCCCCTGGTGGTGCCTAAACCCCCCTGGTGGTGCCTAACCCTAAGACCCCCCTGGTGGTGCCTAACCCTAAGACCCCCCCTGGTGGTGCCTAAACCTAAGACCCCCCTTTATTGTGTGTAGAATAATGTTTTACAAACAGTAAGGGATAAAATATATTACAAATTACATTACGTAGTGATCGTTTTATTTTATCAATAATGTTTCACAAGCAGTAAGGGATAACATTTTAAATAATGCTTTATTTGAATAGAATAAATATGTTTAGTACTTTTATAAAACGTTATTCATCACGGGTGCTTTTTCTAAACGTAAATAATAACAAGCAGTTATAAAACATTAAATATCTTCGGGCGCCGCTTGGAAAATGTTATTATTATCCGGCGCCCTTTTTTCCTGTTCGGCGCCCATTAAACGATATTTACAATGGGAGTGAATGGCGGTGCCCGATTTGTCCACTAGCTGCCTGCGCCCTTTTTTCCTGTTCCCGGTGAGCATGCCTTATAAGTAGCTCTATGACTGTCTAGGGAACCTGGGCTAGCTCTACATTTAATTACAGTACTTCTGTGTAAGACAGTCATGGGAACCGTTCTATGGTAAAGGTTTCCTTTAGTTATAAATGTTGGTTAAGTGTGTGATGCTTCACAGCAAAAAGAGGTTCACTATCCATGCAGATAGAGAAGGAGTTAAACTAAGGTTGTCTGCACAGGCAAAGAAGAGGTTAATGTAAGGCTGGCTATATACAGTAGATAGAGAGAAGGTTTAAAGTGACACTGTAGCGGGAAAAAAAACGTATGATATAATGAATTGTATGTGTAGTACGGATAGTTAGTTGAACATTAGTAGCAAAAAAAAGGCTCCTGTTTTTATTTTCGGTTCTATAGCTTTATTCGTTACATTGCATCATTCTGTCATATTTGTAGTTTACAAACTACACTCTGTATTAAAAACAATGAATCAGAGCAGAGCTAATGACCCTTTGAACTTCCCTGCAGTAAAACCTTATCGAATCTGTCTTTCACCGTCTCTTAGAGGCATAAGTGCTTCAGAAAACTGCACTGTCTTCGACCCAAGCTGGGTCGGAGAGCTCAGAGAAGCTCTTTTGCATATATAACAACTGAAGTTTTTTTAATTCTTACTGTACTGGAAACAATATGAGACTATTTTGTTTCCTACTAATTGTTTTATTTCTTAGCTGAACTACACATACAAGTCATTATCTCACCATTAAGTTTATCTTCTATTCAGATTCTGTTTACTGAACGCTTTCTACAGGTAGAGGATGCATTGAGTGCAGTCAGCATTGGCAAATATTTTTTTTCAAGGATAAATAAGTAAACAGAAAAATAATCAATCTACTACCTAAACTACACCTTGCACCACTTGTTGCACCAGGTAAAAAAAAAAAAAAGATTTCAAATAAGACAGATGACTGAATGTACGCGGATCCAAATTTGCCATAGTCCACAGCCTGTATAGAGAGCTATTCAGTCTTTACGAGCTGTGAGTGCAGAATTGCTGTTAGGGCCCTTTTCCACTAGCAATCGCTAGCGTTCACGCTGAACGCTAGCGATTGCTGAATCGCAATTAGCGGCGATTCCCCGACGTTCGCGGCCGCGATTTTGCTATGCTATGCACTGCATAGCAAAATCGCGGCAAAAGTCGCTCCGCGGCGCGATCGCGATCAAGTAAAAAACGAATCGCGGTAGTGGAAATGACCTACCGCGATTCCTATGTTAAAAAGCAAACCGTAGTGATTGTAAAATCGCTAGCGGTTTGCGTTTTTGCGATTCAGCCAGCGCAAACGCGCTGGTGGAAAAGGGCCCTTACTGTTCTGCCCCATAGAACAGTGAATTTCCATTGGGTACTTCCTGCCCAGTCAACATTTTTCCTCACATGGACAGCTGATTTGTTCTTAGCAGACTAACCTCCATGTGCTACCTAGTGAACATATCTGTAGAGCTCAGGAACCGCAAAGCAACAAGGAGTGTTGTAGCTGTGTCGCCATGGATTCCAGTGCAAATGTTCATACTGGGTGCTTGCCCTCAGTAGGTTATGTACAACTAGTAAAAAAGCCCGCCCATTAAAAATGGGCGCTAGGCTACAGGTGCTCCTCCCCCCCAGCAACACGAGCACAGATGTGTCCTGCTCACCCGTCCTCCACTGCTGTCTGCAGTATATGCACACAGGGAGATGTTGCTTGCTTGGCAGTTGGAAAAAGCTGTTATTTCCCACAATGCAATGAGGTTCACAGACAGCAAACTGTCAAGTCTGGAAGCAGGGACACATACACACACACAGGGACAGGACGCAGAGACACAGGGGTTTTATCATATAGGATAATCACAACACTGAGCTCTAAAATTGGCCTTCCAAGGACTGCCCTTGTTGTGTGAGAGCAATGCAAGCAAAATAAATAGAATGGGTTTTTAATGATAATTACAATTCAGAGTATACAGTATGTTCACAGAGATCATGACCAATACAGCACCATTAAAGAGCTAAAGCTGCAATTGGAGGAGTGCCTCATGTGGGCCCCTCAGGTCCATAGCCACTGGTGCAATTGCAACCTCTGCATCCCCTACTGCTTACAGGAAGGCATTGGGTAGGGAAACAGACTGATCACAAACCTCACTACATTACACAATAAGGCAGCCAGGTCGTGCTATAGTCATTGCTCTAGTTTTGACATTTTACATTTAGAAGGGCTTTAGTGTCATTCTCATGACCCATACAGCAATCGGTTTGGAGGATCGTATAGTAGTAAATTCTGAAAAGTCACATGTGCACCACAGCCTGCACTTTGGGCATAACTTTGGGACACTTCTGGCATTTCAGCAAAGCTGCCATGTTCTTTGTTCTATTGTGCATGCCTTCAGCTGTTGAATGTCGAGCTCCTCCACTGCTACATGTATTATAGACACAGTGACCTGAAGACTCCTCTTCTGTTTGCATATAAATTGTCAGCAGACTGCAGCTGAGAATCCAACGTCCAAGTGATTTGAATTAAAGGGACAGCTCCAGCAGATAGGCAATGAGAGATTTGTATTAAGAGGATTTATAATGTTTATTTTAATATTACAGGAGATTCTGGATGGCTCCCATCAGAGACTTCAGTTAGGCAGAGTTGTTTTCATTCTGTTTCTCGTGTTGTTATAGCAACTAAATGGTACGCTGCTTGTTATTCAGAAAGCACTGATCTATAGCAGCATTTGGGTCTTTGTGGATGGCATTAGGCATTTGATGTATTCGGTAGAATGTTGAAGTCTTGTCTTGCTAAGAAAAAAATGTTCTTTGCTCCCTGTAGTTTAGTCATGCAGGTATCAGCTCTAGGTTTCTGCTATGATTGTAATCTAACAGAAATGAAATATCAGCACAAACAGTCAGCATAAATGGAATAAAGACAGCCTTTGAAAGTACATGCATACTACCCAGTACGTTACAAGAGGTTATTTTATTCTTGTGTGATACTGAGCTTATATATTACATAGCATAACAAAGACGTATCGCTTGCTCTCTACTCTACCTGTCAACCATTTAATCAATGACTTAGTGAATGTGCAGCAAGCATCCTGCAATCTGTCTGTATTTCTATCTATAATATTCATAATTACTGGACCACAGGGAAGACTGCAACATGTCTGCAGTTACTGTATTAACAATTTGCTCTAGGTTAGATCTGCATTTGCTTTTTTTCACATAGCTACATTAGTGTCTTAAAGAATTAATCTTCTAATGACATTTCCATATTTATCAAGGTGCACACAGGCATCGTTGCATGCATCTTGTGCAGTGAAATACATTTCAGAAATGTACAGATATCTATATGATTATGTATATGCAAATCATATTATATACCTTCTGTACAGAACATAATTGGCGTAATCTATGTTCACCATGGTAGAACTGGAATATATAAATGTCATTTCCTAAGCTGGTCACACACAGCAAAGTTCCCAACTGATTACTGTAACACCTGCTGGAAATCTCCTTATTTTCCTGAAATTGATAGATCTGGTCAAAAGTAACTGAGTTTGAGATCAAAATAGTTTTGGACTTTGAGTGTAATAGAAAATCGCACATTTGCACTGGCAAAACCATGTATTGCAGCAAGTGTTCTACAAAAAAATCAACACAATCAAGTGTGTAGCTCAGACACATTTTAATATAAATAAGGGTGATAGCAAAATATAAACATTGCATAGGCGAACACCTTTTGATGAGCTAAATGTTTTTGCCACTGAAGTACAGATTGTGCCTTCACTTGTCTGGATTCAGTTAGTATGTGGGCCATGATCTGACCATATAACTCCCAAAGCAAGAATAACATTTACTGCCAGACAGCATTTCCCAGCATCCCTGCATGACTTGTTGTTCACAGAATGGAGTTGACTAGCAAGTACAAGTGTAAGTTAGCCAGAAAGGTGAAATCTTAAAGGAAACCTTAGATCAGGAATAAGAAAGATTTTATACTTGATTCCTCCAGCCCTATGAGCAGCTTCCTCCAGCCCCATGAGCACGTCCCTTGCCATCCTCTCGGGTGGCTCCATTCGGCTGCAATCATCCCTGTTAATTTGTCTCGGTCGCTTCAGTTGGGCTCTTCTGCGCCTGTGCAGCGCAGAAGAGCCTGACTGACGCGACTGAGCCAGTTACCGGGGCTGATTGCAGCCGAACGGAGGCATTCGGGAAGACGTCGAGAGACGCAGCGGTGCTCATGGGGCTGGAGGAAGCCACAGGTAAGTCTAAAATCTTTCTTATTCTTGATCTCAGGTTTCCTTTAAGTTGGGCTCTTCTGCGCATGTGTGGCCATCCACACATGCCAGTTACCAGGGCTGATTGCGGCCGAACAGAGGCACTCGGGAGAATGGCAAGAGACGCAGCAGTGCTCAAGGGGCTGGAGGAAGTCCTGGTTAAAGAGAACCTGAACTGAAAATAAAATGTCAAAATAACCATACACAGGTCATACTTACCTCCTGTGTAGTCTACTCCTCAATCTCTTTCTCTTCTCCTGTGCCCCATTTGTCCACTGTGATCAATGGAATTCTCTGTTATCCATTTTAAAAATGGCCATTACCCCATAACAGCTTCCTGGTCAGCACACTGTTAAACTGTAATATTGCTCACTGGAGCCATAGAGAAAAATGGACATTACTTTGCACGTTCAGTTGTAACTGACAGCTGCTGATATGTAACTGACAGCAACTGGTATATTTCAGTTCTGACAAAATATTGTCAGAACTGGGAGTGATCACTGTAAGAAGAAAATGCTGAGCGTCTGAGAGGAACTGCCGGTGAGGTTAGTATGTAATATTCATTTGCAGCTATGTCATGGTGTTTGTTTTAAATAATTTTACTCGCTTCAGCTTCCCTTTAAGCATAAAATCTCTCTATTTCTGATCTCAGGTACACTTTAAGTCTGTATGGATAAACATACATTATTATGCAGACAATTATGCAATTGGTTTTTGAATTTGAGTCACTGAGATGTTCAGTCACAAAGATTATACATTAATCGATTTGATCAATTTGAGAACTTGCCTTGCTCAATTTTGGGGTTAGTTGCGCTCTCTCATAACGTCAATAAGAAAACCAAAATATTGTACATGCTAATACAAATCCTGATATTTTCATGCTAGAGATAAAAAGAAACATATGAGGTTTTTCCTGTGTATTTCCATGGATCAGTTCACACTTGTTGCTGTGCTACTGATGATCAAAGCAATATGCAAATGATATAAGAAAATACTGATGATGTAAGTGCAGATATGGTGGGAAGATGTAACACAGAATATTATTGGAGTGATGCTGCATGCAATGCATTTTTAGGTAACAAGTGAGTGCTAGGCGGCAATCATGGTGGGTGTGTGATTAAACTGTGCTCGTTACAATCATTTCATCAAGGAAGTGATAGTGTATGCGTAGGTATTTCTGGCATAGGAACTTGTTATTTCTCTCTCTCTCTCTCTCTCTCTCATTCTCTTTCTCACTCTATCTCTCTCTCTTTCTCTCCATTCAGAATTAAAAAAAAAAAGGAATTCTATAAAAACCCCATAAATTTGGGCCTTTAATTAAATTGTCTTCATTCTATTCTATAGCACCTGTTGATTTACAAAAGGCTTTAGTTCAAAACTGACTGCAAATTCTTGCAAATAGCTATAGAAAGGCTGTGGATGTTCCTTCTGATGTCCTCTTTAAAGACAGATGTGATTGCATTGACTATTGAAAAGATAAGCAACTGTATTAATCAACCGAGGAAGTGAAATGTTGCTGGAAAGAAATTGCATTTTAAAGTCTAATTTTTTTCTTTTTGGCCTCCAACCAGGGAGGGGTCTTCAGCTGACATGTGCTCTCCCGTGTTGCCAATAGCAACACAACTGCAGCAGCCTTATCCTGAAACGAAAAATGTTTTAATTACCGTACTCTATATATGCATGATTGGAAACCCACATAATTATGTGCAGAAAGGCATTCAGGACATGAACTCTAATCCAGATTTTATTGTGATGTGCAGAGTATGGCTCCTTTTTTCTAATCAGTTTCACTTAACTTATCTATAACCCAGGTTCACATATTTAGTGATCCGACAATAAAGATTTAACCCAGTTTACAATGCATGGTGGGTACTGTGGTGTAACGTAAAATAGAATGGATCATTTAGAACTTGTTATTAATTAATAATAGTATGCTAAACAAAATTAGTCTCATATCCATGTTTCAGAGATATAGCTTAAAACTGTTTGTTAATATATAGTCTGTTAATAATTATCCATTTGGTTTGATAACTGTTTGGCCAAAATAGCCCCACAATTGTGATTTCAGTTGTTCTCAGATCCGAACATCATTGAAGTCAATGGTTATTTCTGGTCCCAGGGAACAGCTACAGAAGCCAAATCAAATGTCTGGGGAACATGGTTCTATTTTTTTTTTTTAAAGGAGAGTAAATGTGTACAGTGGTGGAAGGGGCCTTTTTATGCAGGTTCAAGGGCAACATGAGAAAGATTTAAATCCTTGAAGCCAACCTCAATAGATAAATCTATCTCATGTTGCCCTTGATAAAACGTGTTACGTGTCACTTGGAGGGGGCTTCCTAACAGAGAAATGGCCATGCCTCAAAACAGAGGAAGACATTTTTTTTTTTTTAAAGAGGTCTACCTAAACAAACAGATAGCCCTAAGAGCTTTAACCTTTTATTTATTTAGCTTAATAGGTAGAGGTTGAGGAGAAGGTGGTGGACTGGTAGAAGGAGAATGAGCCTACCCCGATTTGCCTCCCTCTGAGGTGTTAAGCGTACTGTTGTTGGAGGATGATACATATAAAGTAGTAGAAGGAGCTGTGTGAGCCAGCAGCTTAGCCGGGGTGTGATAATTTATACAGTTAAACATGCATGTGGCACCCAGTTTGCAATCTTTTTTGCCTTGTTTTACTTGCAGAGCACAGATAAGGCAGTTGACTGTAGTTTGGTCATAAGACAAGGTATTAAAAATGACCAGACAGCATAGGTCTTGCCTTTTGCCTTTCTCTGCCCACTACCACTTTAGTCTCATCAATGGATTTAATAACACTGTAAGCAACAGGAATTGCCACATCTGTTTTTGTATCTGTGAACTAATGTGGCCTGGGAGCTAGATGAAGAAGAGTGGTCAGAGATGAAGAAGAGTTTCTATTCATGACCAAGGGTCCTCTCACCTTGCATGTTGGCGGGACCTTGATGTGTTTACTCATGCAAGTGATATCCTGGGAATTAAAACTGAAGCGAGAGGGATATGGAGGCTGCCATATTTATTTCCTTTTAAGCAATACCAGTTGCCTGGCTGTCCTGCTGATCCTCTGCCTCTAATACTTTTAGCCATAGACCCCGAACACGCATGCAGCATATCAGGTGTTTCTGACATTATTGTCAGATCTGACAAGATTAGCTGCATGCTTGTTTCAGGTGTGTGATTCAGACATAACTGTAGCCAAATAAATCAACAGGACTGCCAGGGAACTGGTATTGTTTAAAAGGAAATAAATATGGCAGCCTCCTTATCCCTCTCATTACAGTTGTCCTTTAAAGATGAATATTCAGGATTCAACCAAAACATTACATTTCCATTATTTTTTAATTAAAAAATTGCTTTTTTTTTTATTGGATGAAAATTGATCAAATATCACTTTCACTGTTTAAACGGAAATAAATATTGCAGCTTCTGTATATTTCTCACTTCAATTGTTCTTTAACATGTCTGCCTCCTTTTCGTGTGCTACAGGAGATATTGGCAGCACTTCCAAATACAGGCTGCACCCAAGTTGACCAGCTGCATAGATGTGCAGAGTCCACACTCGAGCAGATTACACAACTTGCATTCAAAACAGATGCAGCGAAGGAGGATGTTGGCTTCAAGTGCAGCCTGTGCACAGAGTGTTTAGTACTAGACTCTTCCATGACGATGACTTGTCCTCTTGGAAGAGACCTAACTACTAGCTAACAGTTAAAACATAGGGCTTGATTCACAAAGCCGTGCAAACTGTTTACCACAGGTGTGCTAAACAGTTAGCACGTGAAGTGCCGTTCGCGGACTTTTGCGCGCGCAAAGTGCAGCGATTCGCGCAATCGTGGCACTTTGCGCACGCAAAAGTCTGTGAAGGGCACTTCATGTCCTAACTGTTTAGCACACCCATGGTAAACAGTTTGCACGGCTTTGTGAATCAAGCCCTATGTTTTAACTGTTAGCTAGTAGTTAGGTCTCTTCCAAGAGGACAAGTTCTGCATGCAGCGTGCACCCGTGCTAAACAGTTTGCACGGCTTTGTGAATCAAGCCCCTAGTATGAACCTGAGGCTAATAGCCACAAATGGTCTACACATTTTCTAAGAAACAGGGAAAAGATCGGCAGCGCTCAATCAGGCAACAACTAAAATGAAACCAACAGAGGTGTGCACCGTTCCCAAGGGACTTAAATTACAAATCTTGAATACAAATCAGATGCAAAACTATGCACTAAACCGTAATCTAAATAAATTGAATGCAAACTGATACACATGGATGCAGTTAGCCATAAGTAGACCCACATTTTTGTACAACAGGATATATTGGCAGCGCTTCCAAATACAGGCTGCATCCGAGTTGACCAGCTGCATAGATGTGCAGAGCCCACACACCGGCAGATTACACAACTTGTATTCAAAACAGATGCAGCAAAGGAGGACGCTGGCTTCAAGGACAACCTGTGCACAGATTGTTTAGTACTAGACTCTTCCATGATGATGACGTGTCCTCTTGGAAGAGACCTAACCACTAGCTAACAGTTAAAACATAATATGAACCTGAGGCTGTTAGCCATAAATGGTCTACACTTTTTCTAAAGAACAGGAAAAAGATTGGCAGCACTCAATGAGGCTGCAACTAAAATGAAACCAAAAGAGGAATGCACCATTCCCCCCATCCCCCTCAGAGACTTAAATGACACACTTTGAATACAAATCAGATACAGAAATATGGGCTAAACCCTAATCTAAGTAAATTGAATGCCAACTGTGCTGCTGACAGATCTTTAAGATGACCATAGTTTGATCAGAAGTCAAGATTTTACATAATGGCCAGATGGCAAAGGTCCTGTTGTTTTTGGTCACTCTTTCACTTTGACTAATGTTATGCTGGTCCTTGTCTTCACAATATGTTGTATTATATACTGTATCATCTGCCATCTCCTTCACCTCGTTTTCATCACTGGACTCAATGATAGAGTAATCACCAGAAGTAAAAAGTACAATACCACTAATTAGTAGGGATTGAGAATGCAATGCACAGATACCTAGCACAGTATACAGTAAGGGGATGGATTTTTGGTTGGAAAATATACAAATGTTACCTGGTGTAAAGCTTTGTGGTTTTCTTTTTAAATAGTATAGTGGCACACTAAATGTGGATTGTGACAAAAAAATGTACCGGCACTAACTGGAGTAAATGATTATTATTATTATTATTATTATTCTGCAATGTTAATATACTGTAAAGTTGTATTGAAAATGTGTACTGAAAAAAAGTCCCACCGACTCTCACCACAAAACAGTGATGAAGGATAGTGTGCAGTAGTTAGGACTATAATGTGCAGAATAGCAACAGTGCTGCACACTGCTTGTTAGTTGTTGATCCCGGGCACCATGGGTTTGCTTGTTGAGCTTTGTATCTTTTTCATGAATATTGACATTATTCCAAACTGAAACAAATGACTAATCTCCAGGTTACATGTGACATTTTTCCAAATCCCAACAGCTATTTATTCAGTGAGGACAGCGGTATGCTGCTACATTAATAAACAAATACAGTGTATTTTAATGTTGGTTACTAGTACTATTGTATGAATTAATAAAAAAAAAAAAAAAAAGGGCAATTGCATGCTTTGTGAGTGAGGAATCCAGTAATGTATAGGAATATTGTGCTTAAAATTATAAGATGTTCATGAGGATCATACTACCCCCCCCCCCCCCCCATTAAAGAAAATGCATATCACAAGATTGCACATAATGTTAGGTGCTAAATTGTTTTTATTGTCATTACTGTTATTTCTTCATCATTTCTACTTTTGCATAGTAATAATGGCGATTCCTTTTCTTGATTATCGCAGGTTGTCATTGAGGGAATTGTGGGAAGGGGACAGTCAGAAGAGATAGCAGTGGATGATATTCGAATTGATAATGACATCCCCCTGGAGCACTGCATGGGTAAGTCATGTCCAGCCAGTCCTATTTTGAATGACCTCTCAGTCAAGGAATACAACATCTTCTGAAGCACAGCCTGAATAATCAGTGTTATGCAAGCAGTTTATGTCGTGGCGTGCCAAGTCAAGATGTGAAATACAGCAGTGTAAATTTTGTAAATGGTCCTTTCTGCCATCACTATGAAGTTATACTAGAATGCTGCAGCTCAAACCTATATATATATATAGCACCAATTTTGCAGACCAGGGAGAGTATATATTACCTGCTCCCGGCAATCGCGTCTCCTCCACTTCCTGGTTAGCTTGCAGGTGTCCTACAGCCAGCCAATCATCATGAGGCTTCAGTTCCCACATGGTGGTTGGCTGGCTTCAGGACACTTGCAAACTAACCAGTAAGTGGAGGAGAAGCAATTGCCGGGGAAGGTAATGTATAATAATGCTAGACGCTGGTAATGACATCTTGTTACTAACATTATTTAACATTTTAGAACTGTCCTAAAATGTTAAATATCGTTAGTAACAAGATGTCATTACTGGCATCACCCTGTGCCATAATTTTGTGGCGCTATTTTTAAATGTACGCTAGCTTATGACATATCAAATCTTAGCCTATAGTTTCACTAGCATGTCATTACATAGAGACTCCTGGGACTATTGAATGTTTTATGTCCTTAATTATTAACATCAACATATTAAAAACCTTATCTTGTATTATTTTAAAGGGAACCCGAGGTGAGAGTGATATGGAAGCTTCCATATTTACTGCCATATTTATTTCCTTGTAAACAATGCCAGTTGCCTGGCAGTCCTGTTGATCTTCTGGCATATGTAGTGTCTGAGTCAAAACCCTGGAACAAGCATATGGCTAATATAGTAAAACCAGAGTCAGCCAAGTTAGAGCACCTGATCTGCTTATGCTTGTTCAGGGTCTATGGCTAAAAGTTTTAGAGTACTCTGTAACAGATATAACACCCGCAGCTACTTATGCGATCAAAAATTCTTTATTTTGTGGTATAAATCAATCGGACATACAAAAGGGCACCTATAAAATATCCACTATAAAAACACACAGTAGGAATGATGATTCTTGTATTTTATATTGCCACCGATCCTAGCTCAATTAACTGCAATGTATGGCTCACCCAGCATGTAGCCTAAGCAAATCCACTCAGCTAATTAGCATCAGAGGATCTTTTGTGGCTTAAAAGTATTAGAGACACAAGATCAGCAGAATTGCCACGAAACTGGTGTTGTTTGAAAGGAAATAAATATGGCAGCCTCCATATTACTCTCACCTTGGGTTCCCTTTAAATAATCCTAATATTTTAAATGGACGCTCCATTCAAAATCTAATCTTAGATTTGGAAAGAACAAGGACAGCATCAAACCTTTGGTAGGTGGTTTCCCTGACCTCCTTTCCAGTCTATAGACAGGAGTAAAACAATCACTTTTAATAGGGCAGGAAGGGTTAAAAGTAGATTTTATTTGCTGTCAGTGGAGACATGCCAACAGTTATTGTCTCATGACAGTTACTCACCATAACTGCATGGAGCACAAAATGTCTCCAGTTAAACACAAGCAGTAAAGAGTTTTAAAAATATGTTTTGGTTGGAGTCCCACTTTAATGACAGCAGTGGAGGCTTGGCAACAGTTGTGGCATTGGGTTCAGTGACGTGAAGATCAATTAAATCTATTCTTAGCAAGTAAAACATCTAATCACTGAGAGAGATGTGTTACTTCTAAGCAAAATTGTAGAGCAACGTATACTCTAGTCTTCCTTTCTTTTTGCCTGACAAGATGTTTCCACAACTCAGTGCAATTCTGAACATTGTACTTAGCATAGGTTTTTACCACAGGTCTTTCTTGCAGGCTCTGCATAGCTTTCATAGATCACACGTGACGTGCAGACATGTTCCACTTTCTTCTGGCTTACAGAACTATGCAGACTATAATACTGGCTTGCACTTCTCCCATACACCACAGCACAGTAAGGCAACAGCAACAGTAACATGAGACTGAAATCTTTTAAAGCTTTACTGTACTGCTGTGAGCAGGGAAATATGAAGACATTGCAGTCAATAGCACATAACAAACATGACAAAGAAACAGGATTTTTGTATCTCTTCATTACTGCTTGAGGAGAGAACATAATATAGACCAAGACCAATTTTGTCAGTTTTGTTGTTCTAAGAAAGATGTCCACTATGCCTTCAAAAATAAGCCAGTAGTGGTACAGGCAGTTTGAACAGTGCAAAACAAGCTTTCAGGCTGGCATCACTTAAAAATGGGAATGCTAGCTGGTAAACAGGGAAAGCACTGGGCTGCATTCAGCTAACTGATAATGGGATCAATTTCTAGCAATAGTGAGCTAAAAATAGATTCAGCAGATTGGACCTGTCAGAAATGATCGGTTTGACCTGCCGATCCAATGGGAAATTGCATGGTATGTACCTAGTGCAACACCCTATTCAGCAATGTGTGACTTTTACCACAAGATGGCGACCTAGCTGATTATTTATGTGGTTTATGTCCAGAAATAGCCCTGATCTAGAAATCTCCTAATCTTGAACATTGTAAATGGCAGAAACCCCTCATGTACTGCCAGGTCTTTTATAAATGTTTCTATGATATTGGGTAATACATATTTTATCCAAGAAAGTGTTCCACTCTGGGTGAGGGGGAATGAAAAATGTCAGTATATCATCATTAGTTTCTGGCCCTTGCTGAATATACAGTGTTTATATTATGCCTTTGTGTAGTTTAAAATGATTAAGTTGCAATTAATAATGAATTTATCACATATTTGGATTAAAATAAATGTAAAGAATGTAAATTGTGCCACAAATTATTGCAAGCATTTGGAAAAATTACCTGGGCAAAGATTAATATGTTGAAAATTATAAACAAATCCAGCACTGCCCAATAAACTGAATGGAAGGGTGATTTTGCACTTCTGGATTCGTTTTTAAAGAGAACCCGAGGTGGTTTCTAATAATCCTAATAGCACACAGAGGCTGGGTCTGCATATACACGCTGGGTCTGCATATACACGCAGCTTGTCGAAGCCGGCTGTTTACTTTTGCATGTGTCAGTCTCTGCCGCTCCCCCACCTCCTTCATAGCGCCGGTCCCCGCCCGCATCCCTTCTCTCCCCGTAGATTGGAGGGAAGGGATGCAGGCGGGGACCGGTGCTATGGAGGAGACTGACACATGCAGAAGTAAACAGCCGGCTTTGACACGCTGCGTGTCACTAGCCGGCTGTGTGATTTATGGGGGCACAGCAGAGCGCAGAGGGGGCTGGGGGGAAACAATGTAGTAACAGAGGCTGGGCATTACATGCAGACCCAGCCTCTGTGTGCTATTAGGATTATTAGAAACCACCTCGGGTTCTCTTTAAAGCTAACCAACTGTCCTAGCTCAGGGTCCATAATAGAAATGTCATATTTTTATGGTAGTAGCCATACGAGCACAAAGGTAATTTTAGAATGGAGGATCATTATGTGTGGAACTTTATTGAAGATTGATTTGTGAAATAATCACATACCATGTCATATAGCAAACCAAGGGCCAATGAATAATATGTCACAGAGGATAGAAATGTAATTTTACATTTATTCATAGATCTATGGAGTGATTTAGAACCGTGAAAAAAGTCGCTCGCAATATTCCTGGGATATGTAGTTCTGTATGACACAGAAAATTCTTCCTTGCTTAATTAGTGATAGCCATGAGAAGTCATGAGATCACAATTGTTTAATTCCACTTCAGAGTTTCATATCAACATCAGTGATGTTCTTTGTTCTCTGAGCAGTAGACCAAACACCTAATCAATAAGCAGTTCTCACACTATTGCTCAGCATCGACAGTGCATATTAAATGTGATGTAATGAATCCGGAGAGATTTGTGCTTGTATCTAAAATTAACACATGGATGTTGCTTGCTGCATGGCATTGAATAATGAAATATTCTTAAACCTTATCTGTACAATCCTTTTACAATTTACTTGCTCCCAAATGTACTTGTACATTA
The DNA here is from genome assembly GCF_040937935.1 of Hyperolius riggenbachi. NCBI lineage: Eukaryota > Metazoa > Chordata > Amphibia > Anura > Hyperoliidae > Hyperolius > Hyperolius riggenbachi. Next base: position 199,634,806 of record NC_090652.1, on the reverse strand, counting down.
CACTAAGATATAATTTAAATTATTACAGTAGGTGTAATTCTGGTTGTAAACGGAGGCTTCTAACTTACTATGCAGCTCTTTTATACCCAATTAGGGGATACTGCTGTAAAAAGCCTCAGATGAGAAACAGAAGCCGAGACACACAAACATTACTGGCTGTGCTTGGGAGTTCATGAACTGCTTGAGGTGTGTGACTAGATTTTGAGCCAGAAGACCCAGCCAGTGCTCAGGCTAAAACAGGAGAGTCAGAAGAAAGGACTTTCACATCTGTTTACCTTAAGGACCAGAGCTTTTCCGTTCCCTATTCAGCCCAGTGACTACTGTGATTGGCTCACAGTAATCACACATCGGACCGAAATGCAAAAGCTCTGCTGTCACTGAGACAGCAGAGCAAGCAGGTGCAGGGATGGAACAGTGTCGCGAACCTATAAAAGCTGCGCAGCCTCCTGCAGGACGTAAATTCCAACTACGTCAGTCGAATAGGTTAATAAAGATCTCCATTTTTGTCGTATGCTTTTGAAATCCTGATCCACTTTATATCTCTACATTTTTAAAATGAAGACCAGGCTTCGGTCCCTAGCAAACTGGGCTTCAAAAGTGAAATACAGAAGTATTGTAGAAGTAATTCTGCCTACATACGGCTAGTCACTTGCACTGAAAGAGGAGCGAAAATAGTTGCTAATAGTAGCCACAGAGTTCTAGTTTGTACCTTGGACAGTTATTGGCAAAGTAGTGAAGACAAGCTTGAAACAAACACTATAGATTTCCATTATTTCCAATGGAGTTTACACTATCAAAGTGGCGATCTCCATGTCCCTCTATAAAGTGATGGTCAGGTCTGTTAACCACTTTATAAATACTGCTATCAGCACCAAAATGAAGTTAAATAAAGATAGGTCATTTCGGTAAAAGTAGGAAGGTCACTAAAATATACAATTTAGCTGATTACCACATTTATAAATGCATCAATCAGAAAAATTATGTTATTTCAGAAAGTTATTGGGATTTTCCTGGTGTGCAGCCTGCTTGCCCTTTTTTTTTAAATAATACGCCCCTTGTTTTTGTTAACATTGCATCTCTACTGTTTTCCAAATGAAGGCTTCTACCCTTGCACACTATTAGGTTTTAAACGCAATTTATTAAATTATTATACATTTATAATAGTTTACATATTTAAAAACTGAACATAAGAACTTTCTCCAGCCTTTTTTGATCTGGTTTGAATATAACTAATAGCCTCCACTTGAAGTTGTCATCAGTCAGTCTGATCAAGGAACGTGTGGGCTGTGAAATACTCTTGCACATCGAGTCATAATACTATGGGCAACACAATCTCAAATCAAATCAGAGATCGCTTTATTTACATTACCAAGATTCATACAGGTATTGCCAAAGCAAGGGGAAAAAGGGGGACATGGGAGGGGGTGAGGTAGGGGGACATTGGTTAAATCTAGTGAACTGTAAAACAGTAAAAGGCACCAATGGACTATGAACTTTATTTATTGAAGCACCAGAAAAAATCTCAGACTACTGTACTCTACATGTTGTAGAATAAAGGTGCATTCACGCACACAATAGCTGTGACCTGCAGGAATCAGGATTCAGTCCCTCAGTCACTAACCTAAAGGCACATTGGACGATGGAGAGGCTTCTGGCAGGTGGGGTGAGGAGGCAAACAATGCAGTCAGATCTCTAGACAATGTTGGAAGAGACCTGTACACATGCTCGATTCTTGACCAAGATGGTCCCTAACGGTCTCCTCGGCCAAGATTAGTATGCAAGAGTCATAAAGATTTATATGCTTTTTCTGGACATAGTACAGTTCTATGTTAGATGATGAGTGCTTTATTTCCTTCATTTGTTGGCTTTAAACCAGGTCAGAAATTACACAATAGCTCTCTCTAAGAAAACATCTTTCAAAACCATATTTTAAAAATGACAATTGTTCCTTTTTTTCTGTTTTAGAACCAATTGCTGCTTTTCCTCAACCGACTGTATATCCAGGTATGTATTTCAGGATAATATATGGTTGTTTGGTTTCTTTGGTACATATAACAATCACCTCAGTTCAATTTTTTTAATTTTTAAAATACAATCACTATGACAAGTTATCTCTGTAGACATTGTTTTATATTAAAAGCATTATCCTGCTCAAAGTCATGGGGAAAAAAATAAATGGATACATATGCATTTTAACGGAAACCTGAGGCAATAAAAAAGTATTCATACATACCTGGGGCTTCCTCCAGCCCCCTTCAGGCTGTTGGCTCCCTCACCATTCACCATCTGGATACTTCTCTAGTTGTCCTGGTATACCCATTAGTCGCCACCTGTTGCTGCATACTGCACAGGCCTGGCCTTGTGCATGTCCCCATTGCACTCCCATCACTGAGAGTGTTCTGCACCTGCGGTGATGGGAGCATAATGCGGAAACATATGCACACTATGCATTGACTGGCGGACGTACATGCGCAGTACGTGGTGACAGGTGGTGACTGACAGATGTGACGGGCCGTACAGTAGAAGATCGAGATGGCCCAAAAGGATGGTGAGGTAGCCAATGGCCTGAAGGGGGCTGGAGGAAGCCGCAGGTATGTATAGATCCTTTTTTTTCTCCTTGTTTGTCATCTCAGGTGCACTTTTAGTAAACACTTTCATAACTTGTTATGCCTGCCAGACAATACCACTGTAAAGAGAAATTGTAGTGACTAGAATTTGAAGGCTGCTTTTCTTTTCTTTTTAAACTATTCCAATTTCCTGGCTGCCCAGCTGATCCTGTGTCTCTAATACTTTCTGCCATGACTGAGAACTAGTGCTGTGCTGTGATTAAAGTCTGGCCGTATTATCCACATTGTGTTTCATGTGTGCGATTCGGACACTGCTGCAGCCAAAATAATCAGCAAGACTGCCAGGCAATTGGCATTCTTTACATGGAAATAAATATGGCAACCTCTATATCTCTCTAACTACAGGGTTCCTTTAAGCAGGTAAAACCCCTAGATAGTAATAGTGAATATAGTTTATGTGCACCCTTTTCTTGTGAAAGAGTTCAAAAATGGTTGGATGAAAAATCCAGTTCAACCAATCCCAAAGGTCTAGGACTGTTCATAAGTCCACCAATAAATACTGGGACTGAAATGGTATACATACATAGGCCATTGGTCCACTTTTAAACCCATCTCCAGAAAAGTACGTCTACATAATTTATAAAGTTCCTCTTTTAGGTTTTGTTGCTGCCCCTATTTTTAATAATTCAAACAATGTCTTGCCTAGAAAGGCGAAGTCTCTCGAATAGTGGATAAGACAGCAAACATATTAGAGTCAAAAACTTTCAATGAAAGACATGAAGTGAGGGAATAACTCTGTAATAGGAATGCAAGCAGCAGTAAGAACCATCAGAGTTCCTAGCCCCCTTCCATTCTGTCCAAAATTAAAATAAAAAGCTGAGCTAATGAGTTAGTCTGTAAGTGATTTATAATTTTAAAGCTCTTTTTGGACTTGTTCATGTTAGAATTTTCTGTACAGATATTCAATTAATGTGGCCCAGTATGAATATTCCCTTTGCTCCTGCTTAATATATTTGAGGGACATTTACTGGGGACTGAATGAAAGGGTCAAAGTATTTCCATTGTGGCAGGTCCTGTGGGGTGTTCCCCGTATGCAGTAGTTGAAACCTACAAGAAATAGTTCAGGGAATGACAAATGACATTGCGGATGCTCAAGGTTCCCTGATATGCATGGAGGACTAAAACTAGCCCATCTGATCCCATCCCACAGACCTACTGTGCCACAAATTGCTGAAAAACTTAATATTGGCCTTGTGAGAAATCTATGACAACACACAGTGCATTGCAACTTGCTTTGTTTGGGGCTGCATAGTTGCATACTTGTGTCCATGATGACTCCTCTTCAATTGTGAAAAACACATACAATGGGCACATTACAGTAAGAACTAAAAGAAATCGTAGCACTACATAGAAATTATGGCTGATACTCCCAGATTTAGGTACTGTAAATTTGACAGGGACATGTACAGTGCATAAAGAACATGGACTTAGTCATAGGGCAGAGGAATACAGAATAATTAAAAGGCTGGTTAACACATGAAGATCTGCTCAGGTACCCCACAGCAGTTGCCATGCATGCGCTGATTATTGCCCTTTTACACAATACTAGGGAGAGGGCTTTAATGTTTTGGCTGATGAGTGTAAATTCATAATAATAATTCACATGTTGTTCCCTGAGGATATATATTGTTTGTTAACATTTTCAGAAGTAAACATTTGTTTATTATGGTTTCTGTATATGCTATTTTTTGTGTGTGTCTTTTAGTACTTTCTCTGTCATTTGCATTAAGTAACATAGGCATTAATATTGTTTATTGGACACACAAGGGACTTTTGACCATAGCTGACCCAAGAGCTGTATGTCAGTAAAAGCTAAATTATCAATACAGTCTAATGTAACTGGTTTTTATCAGCCAATTTATTTTTTTGGTTTGCGTTCTTATCTCACCAATAATAAAGCAATAGATGACCTAATTGTTGTAAATCTTCCTTTAAAAGCCATGAGATGAAATCAGAGATTTTATGCTGTTATTGTCATCCACAAAAACAGACAGCGCCAGGCTTCAGAGCAATATGCTGTAAAGAGCCTGCGTCTATGAAATAGGATCTAGATTGTAGGGGCCGTCGTGGTTAGTTTTGTGTTGTTTTGTCGTGTACAGCTTTGTGTCTCTGTCTCTAATTCTATTTTCATTGTTATTAAATTTACGTAAGAAAATGCTAATGTGTCTCTATGTGAGTTAGTAGTAGTACTTGGAGCGCAGCTGATATTCAGCTGGCAGAGACTAAGGAACATGACTGCCATTAGCCTTTGTGTAACAAGAGCAGGGGCGCTGGGACTTCTATGCAGACTATAACCAGGTGTAACATGTAACCTTATATAGGTATTGAAGTGAACCTAATTATTAGTCTGACATTTGTATTATTCACTCATGTGTGCAGTAAACCCCTGACTTCATGAATTCAGCTATGTTTAGAAATGGAAAGCAAATTGTACAGTGATTCTTAAAGTGGGCTTGAACTCATTTCGTAAATTAAAGTAAATTAAGGCCCGTTGTTTATGCCCTCTGCAGGTAATATATTGTGTAAGGCATAGCCATCAGTAAAAAACAATAATGTGAAACATTTAGGCCCTGTAACGATTGTGGAATTATTTTCGTGATCAGTGCACAGGACGCGCACTGACACTACGGAAATCCTCCACAAGCGTATAATTAGAGAGAACCCAGCTGCGGTGCAGTGCACCTGTAGAGGGGAATTCCTCCTGGCAGATGGAGCTGTGGAGAAAACAGGAACAACCCCTCTGTACTGCCACAGATGCCAGATAGGAATTGTACGAGGGAAAGCAATGCAGGGCAAGATAGTCCTTAAAGAGAGAGAGCACAGAGACAGAATGTATGTGTATCCACCAATCTAGTCGCCACCCAGCGACGGTGAATACACAACAGTGAAGATCAAGTGGGAAAGCAATCGCAAGAGATGGCGATTGCTAACGGCGACACAAGACAGAATAAGCACAGAGATGGAATGTATGTATGTCCACCAATCTGGTCGCCACCCAGCGACGGTGAACACACAACAGCGGAAACCAAGTGAGAACGCAATCGCAAGAGATAACGATTGCTAACAGTGACACAAGACTGAATAAGCACAGAGATAGAATGGTTGTGTGTCCACCAATCTAGTCGCCACCCAGCGACGATGAACACACTACCACGTAAACGAAGTGGGAACGCAATCGCAAGAGTGGCGATTGCCAATAGTGACACAAGACCGAATAAGGCAGAGCAGAAGTGTAGCAAGAAAGACACAGCAATAAACAATGATCAGAACATCAAGGAAAATAACAAACGCCAGCTAAACGTGAACACCGCACTCATTCGCAACAGCGAACGCATTTAAGACACGATCACCGCGCTTTAGGCGCCCAGTGATAAGCGTGCCACCCTAACTAACCAATGTAACACAAACATGAAATAGAGAACGTGAACGCTTGCTAAACGGTTACCTCACCGAGCCTACAGCAAGCGTTTGTATCAGACAAGACAGACAGAAAGAGTAGCCAGTAGCAACCGCAGCTCTGGCCTACACTCCCAGACAGAGTACAGAAGGAACCACCGCCACTACCGCTAGAGCGGATGCGATCCAGACAGACAAACAGATGGGGCTACCAGTAGCAACCGCTGCTCTGGCTAGCACCCCTAAGGCAGAATACAGAAGGAACCACCACCACTACCGCTAGGGCGAGTGTGATCCAAACAGACAGAACGATTTCCTGTCGACCGCCGCTGGCGACAAGACAATCGCAAGACAGAACGATTCACTATCGCCAACCGCTGGCGACCGTGCAATCGCACAGACAAAACAGATAATACAACCTGACTGCACTAGAAGGGATGCCTAGTGCAGTCCCAAGGAATTACTCTAAGATACTCTTAGCAAACAATAGCAAAGGCTGACACTCCAGGTGTTAGCAGGAACAAACCATCATGACCAGCAAGGAATTCTGGGAGCACAAGGTATTTATACTGCAAGCCATCAAAGGAGGCAGCTAGGCAATTTGCATGACAAGTTTATGCAAATTCCTCAGTAGCAGAGCAAGTCTGAAACTTGCAAAGTAAAGACAGGTCTCTTTTCCAGAGACCTGCAGCCCTCAGACTTAAGGAATGGTCAAACAGCTGTCTGCCTGTGCAGACAGCTGAGCGGATCACTACAGGCACCTTTCTGATGTCTACCTCAGTTTGCTTACATTCTGTATGGTGTCTAGTCCTTACTACTTTCCTGCCACAGTGCAGTAAATGAGAGTGCCTACCACACATACCCTGTGCTTCAGGAACATTAATTTGCTGATTTTACTTTCTATACCCATACACTTTAATTCAGGCTGTCTACCTTTTTACTTCAGTGTACATGCTATTGGTTGTGTTGTTATTTGAGGTGATTGGGCAAATACCTTGTATTCTTTTGGGTTAATGGAAAAGCTGTTGAAATTGGTTTCACATTTTTGTAAACTAGTACCTGAGCTAACATTTAATAGATATCGGTGCTTTCTTACCTAGATACAACAGCCATATCCCATAATAATCGGAAACAGCCATCTGTGTGTTTTTCTTTGATTCAGTTTTCAAGACAAGACACAGAACATTTATATTTTCTCCTGGCGGCCTCAAAATTCCATAGCTGCAGTCACTAGGGTGAGCTCAGTAGCAGTGCTGGGGAATCTTGCTCAAGGTCTCCTTACTGAATAGGTGCTGGCTTACTGAACAGGAAGAACCGAGATTCGAACCCTGGTCTGGCACACTATCCAGCTTTAATTTAAAGAGAGTCTGAAGCGAGAATAGATCTCGCTTCAGACCTCATAGCTAGCAGGGGCATGCGTGCCCCTGCTAAAACGCCGCTATAGCGCGGCTTAACGGGGGTCCCTGTCCCCCCAAACCCCCTCCGTGCAGCGGGGGAGCGCTTCCTGGTTGGGGCAGGGCTAACCGCCGCAGCCCTGCCCCATGCGCGTCTGTCAGACGCGTATCTCCGCCTCTCCCCCGCCCCTCTCAGTCTTCCTTCACTGAGAGGGGCGGGGGAGAGGCGGCGATGCGCGTCTGATAGACGCGCTGGGAGGCAGGGCTGCAGCCGTTAGCCCTGCCTCCAGGAAGGATATCTCCAGCGACCATTTTCCGACCAACATTTGCGGGGGGTGGGTTGGGGGTGAAGGGACCCCCGTTAAGCCGCGGGATAGCGGCGTTTTAGCAGGGGCACACGTGCCCCTGCTATATATAAGACCTGAAGTGAGATTTAGTCTCGCTTCAGTGTCTCTTTAACATTAATACAGGGGTCCAGTAGACAACCCACCATTTTACATTTTCATTGTGAAAGGAGATTGTGCTCAGGGTTCCTTCGCTGCAGTAGCCCACTGTCTTAATTTCCTTTTTATAAAGATGTCTTTTTATAAAGACTGGATTAAAAGGTATTTGTTTACTGTTAGTAACCTGGGAGTAGAAATGGTTCAAGGGACTTTGTCACTAATTCCCTGGATGTATCACTTACTGTACATGCTGAAAACCGACCTATTTGGTACAACATTTTCCTGAACTGACTTATCTAAGCTTGATTGAAAATTGTTGTATTGTGTGGTTTGCTGCACTTGTAAGCGTCACTTTCAGCAATTATGCATGCTCACACGTGGCACTCCTAATTAATCACTTCTGTATTAACAATAATGTTTTGCACAGTTGTTATATCATGTGGATTTTATCAAGTTTTCAAAAATAAACACTACAAACTTTATATATATATATATATATATATATATATATATATATATATATATACAGTACACAGTATGTATATATATATATATATATATATATATATATATATATATATATATATATATATATATATATATATATATATATATATATATATATATATATATACATACATGGCTAATATTGGTCATGATTTTGGCAGAATATGCTCTGTTAGCTTGCTGTTGTACTTGTATTGCTTCTGTGCAAGACCATTTATGCCTGTAATCCTAAAAATATGCTTAACAAGCTTCTCACACCCATCACCCTCCTCCTCTTCTTTCTCTTGCATTTTTGTTTTTATTCTTCATTTGCTTTAAAATTAAACAAGAAAAAATGCATTGCTGTGCCAAGCCCATTGCTGAATATTTTGCTTGTGCTTCACAAATGGAATAACCATGAGTTGTGCAATAACAACCTCTCACCCTTTGTATTTAGATGTCTTGTCTTTGCACTGGTCATTGTGTTTATCAGAAATATTTGGTTTGTCTCCACGGCTTCTATGGTCCTTTTGTTTGAAAGCTCTGCTATGAAAAAATGCTGCTTGCTGGCACCTTATTTGGCTATTTTATGTCTGCCTATTCATTTTTGTTGATGTGTCTGGTCTGGAATATTTGTTTTGCTTTCTGTAATTATTGCTATTAAACTGCAATTAAATCCAAAACCAATGAAACAATGCAATGGTTTGGCCTTGTGCTAGAGAGTAATGTGTCCTCTTGAGACATTGTGACTAACAACATCATTCATTAATATTACTGCATGTCTTGACCAATAACATCTTGCCACAAAGCTATGAGAAACATACAGCTATGACATGCTTGGCTTTTAAAGTGTACCTGAAGTGAAAATAAACTTATGGGATAAACAATTGTATCTGTAGATCTAATCCTAAATAGTACTTTCCTGAAATCCCATATTACAATTTTGCTGTCAAAGGTTAACAAAACTGTATTCCAATATTGTTCAGTCTTACGGCACATTTTGCAGTACTTGTTTATGTTTATTTAGGTCCCCTACGGTGCTGAACCTTTTATCTCTTCTCTTTTGTCAGAGTGTTTGACTCACAAAATGTATGACCTCTAATTAGTTATCAGGTAGAATTATTCTATAGTCCAACTTCACCCACTGCAGAGAAACTGATTTACCCTGGATTATTAATGCCTACAATGAACAAAAAGGAAAAGGGGAAAACAAGCAAGTTCTAAGTAGGAATGGTACTATATATACATGTTTATCTCATCGTCTTACATGTCATTTCAGGTAAACTTTAATTGTGCTTTTTATGTGAAATAATAATTATGTTTTCTCTTATTAGACTGTACTTTAAAGCGCTTTTCAGCAGAGGCTTTTTTGTTCCTTATCCCACCACACAAAATACAGCTAATTTTCACTATTTAAAGTAAACTCGTTACCTACTTTAAAATATACCATACAGACCAAGGGGTAATAATATAGAGTGTACTTATAGTAATAATAATAAGGTTCCCCAGATATCCACCACATCCTCTGATCCCTCCCTTACATATAAGTAAAATTGTTCTTCAAGCAGGAGCATTTACTAGAATAGAAAGGATTTTTTTTTATGAATGTCCCCCCTTGTATTGAACATCAGTACAAGGTATCCTAAGCATTGTAATCCTCTGGGGTCCTAAGAAAATCTTGCTTTGAAGACAATTCCTCCTGCCTCATTCCTTCTGCAGTATCCCTGTCATAACAAAAATTGTGAACCCCAGAATAAGCATCTTTGAATTTCCTGCAAGGTAGCTGTGGCATAAGCCATGTATTGCTAGGAGTTCCCACTTTGCATTGATCTGGACTAAGAGAATATCATGCTCTTATGAGACTTTTAAATATTTTAATTCATCTAAATCAATGGACCAATGGAAAGCTCTAGTAGGAAACATAAATGCCTATTTCAGGGGTCCCAGTCTAGATTTGTGAGGATGGAGGATGCAGAGGAAGGTACAAGGATGAACTCTTAAAATTAGATTTTCCAAAGACCCCAGAGCATTATGGTACATGGAACAGCTTGTGTTGACTAGCATTATGATGGTTGTCATTAAGTTTTTATTATGGCATGTGTCTTTTATTATTAACCTCTTGCCGACCCCGTCACGCCGATGGGCGTGGCCGCGGCGGCAGCCCCAGGACCGCCTAACGCCGATTGTCGTAAAGTCATGGGGCTCTGTTTCGCAGGAGGTCGTGCGCAAGCTGCCCGCGCATCTCCTGCTTGAGGGGCGGAGCTCCGCCCCGCCTTCAGTCTCCGAGGGGCTATTGCCGCTCGGGAGACTGTTAGATGGCGTGATCGCCGTCTATTTCTATGTACAGCGATGCGACCTGCAGCAGCGCTGTACTGGGGACAGCTGTGTCACACGGCTGTCCCCCTGGGGGACAAGAGAGTGATCGGCTGTCATAGGCAGAAGCCTATGACAGCCGATCGCCGTAATTGGCTGGCTGTGGGGAGGGAAGAAATTTAAAGATACAGGGTTTTTTATTTAAAAAAAACTGACAATTATTTATAAAAAAAAATAAACACGGGGGAGCGATCAGACCCCACCAACAGAGAGCTTTGTTGGTGGGGAGAAAAGGGGGGGGATCACTTGTGTGCTGTATTATGTGGCCCTGCAGCTTGGCCTTAAAGCTGCAGTGGCCAATTTTACTAAAAATGGCCTGGTCACTAGGGGGGGTTAGCCCTGCAGTCCTCAATAGGTTAAATTATTTCACATGTTATTTTTTTATTACTATTTATGATAATAAGGGTACATTTTACATTTGCAGATATATAAATGGGGGCTTCTCTTAATATGAATTTGTTATCAATCAATTTTATAGCCGAAGGCCTTTATTGGGTTATGTCTAAAATTAAATAATTACCGAAACTAGAAGAGCTCTATGACATCACTGTGATTCGTAGAGCATGGTTTCCCAATTCTGATTGTTTACTACTGATTGCTTTGTAGAAAAGTACACTTTAAAATAGAGCTATAGTTATTCATCTATATTTAGGTATCATCCTGATTCAAAACTTCTTGCTTTTACTGATGGCTAACACGGTACAACTGTAACGATCGGTGTAGCAACACAGATGTCTGATTATGTGTGATCTGCAGAATCACCAATAATACAGGCACTATACCTGATTATATGGTGATCTGCAAAATCACCAATAATGCAAGTATAGCTAACAGGATAATGCAATAGTGTATAGTGCTTGGTGCAACAGTAACAGAGTAGAATAACTAGGCCTCACCAGAGGAGCTGGTGGGCACTATTAGAACACAGTATCAGATAGATAGATAGAACCTCACCAGAGGAACTGGTGGGAACTATTAGAACACAGTAACTGACTAGTTTGGCAGAACCTCACCAGAGGAGCTGGTGGGTACTATTAGAACACAGTTACTGACTAGTTTGGCAGAACCTCGCCAGAGGAGCTGGTGGGTACTATTAGAACACAGTTACTGACTAATTTGGCAGAACCTCACCAGAAGAGCTGGTGGGTACTGTTAGAACACAGTAACTGACTAGTTTGGCAGAACCTCACCAGAGGAGCTGGTGGGTACTATTAGAACACAGTTACTGACTAGTTTGGCAGAACCTCACCAGAGGAGCTGGTGGGTACTGTTAGAACACAGTAACAGACTAGTTTGGTGGGAACTGTTGGAACACCTCACCAGTGGCAAGGGCCCACTGGTGAGTAGAGAGGTCAGACAGGCTGGGTTCGGTAACTGAGAGACAGATACAGTACAGAATCAATAAGCAAGAGAGTAGTAAGTATTCAGGCAGTGTTTCAGCAACTAGATCAGATGGGCAGAGGTACAGAATCAATAAGCAAGAGCAGAGTCAGAGATAGCCAGAGTCATACACAGAATATCAAATATACAGTAATAATAATAATCCTAGTCTTGTGTGAAATCCCTGGTTTCCTCCCAGATCGAAGCACACCAGATACTAGTCTAAGGTCTGAGCGCTAACACGTATGTATTTGCAACCGCAGACAAGTTGCGAGTGAAGACCAGCTGCTTAAGAAGCCGCAGAGACCCAGTGGCACGCCCCCGGAGCCCAGCCAATCCTGAGCGACGGTCACGTCCTATGACGAGACGCGACCCGTGGGTCAGGTGACACGCCTCCTCGCCGCATAAAGGTCACCCGGCTGAGCGCGCGCACGCGCTAGGGCGACATGACAAAAAACAGAACGAACCGTCCTCGGCGTGCTAGACACCCGAGGTACAGGAGTGTGACTGGACCGAGAGGCAGAGGCAGCTGTGGCGGCGGCACCGTTCGCCACAGCTGCCCTAGTGATATTACAACAACACTCTACTGCTTTACCTATATTTAGTGACCTAAATGGTTTTATTTTACAACCATTGTTAAATTACTGTATGTAAGCAGAAATGTTCATTAGGGAAAGATATACAAATCTGTTAAGGTGGCCATACATCTATCAATTTTGTGACCCAATAAACCATCTAATTCAATAATTTGATTGAATCAGATGAAAATTGGTGCCTCAACAAGCATGCCCGGCCAACAATTCGACCAAAATCAACTGGATGTATTGATCGAGCATACTAGGAAATCTCGGGCCAACATGGTCAATCGGATGATTTAATCCATCTGCCGAAATCCATCTGGAATTGGCCTGCGTTGTATGGGCAGCCAACAGATCTCTCTGATCACATTCGATCCTCAGAGAGAGATCTGTCTCTCGGTTGACCTGCCCATACATTGCTAGATATATGGGCACCTTTACTCTTCAAAGATATCCTGTAGCTTGAATTGTGTGTTTCTTGTCTTTAGTTCAGTGTCAAAAATTGATTGCAATTTGGCAAACTCATCCTTGCTTTTTATATGGCTCCACTGTTAGGATCGGTTCACACTTGAGCGGATGCAAAACAAAAACAGCGCATCCACGAGGCAGATGCATTCCATCCATTTTGCATCCACATGCAACAATTCTCCCCGTCTGTTCCGTGTCCGCTTGTCCGCCCTTCCGCTCCTGCGTCAATCATGTCTGTCAGTACACATCACCGTTCACTTGTCCCATCAACACCGTTTGGTCCATCTATTCAACCTGGAGACCAGCAGAAGCATGGGGCTCTCCATAGGCTGCATCAGGCCAATTCTCCCTAGCAACATTTAGAATTTTTATTGGTCCAGCATGAACCAATGAGAATTCTCCCTGTTGCTGAGGATTCCCATTGGTCTTTTGCAGCCCAGTGGAGATCCCCATGCTAATCCCGGCCACTGGGCTGTGTAGGAGGGACTGAGTGGCGGTGATGGGTGTTGGGACACGGATGTGGTGACTAGCCTAAAAAAATGAGCAGTGTCTGTCCTTATAGGCTTTCCTTGGACATCCTATCCGGTCTGGGAAAATGTGCCAAGCTGGGATTCCGTCTCGCATTCCACAGCATGTTTTTTAAGTGGAAACGGATCTTATTTTTAACATAGGATTTGCTTCCTGCGGTTAAGCGGAGCTTTAAAAACATCCCAAACAGAAAGTGTGAACCGGCCCTTTGGTTTTAAAAAAATACGTCCATCCATTTGAACTAAGAAGGAAAAAATACCCCATTTGATTTAGAGGAAGTAAAAAGAAAAAATCCTATAAAGCTAGACTCAATTTACTTTAACAGGGCAAAAAAAAATCTTTCCTGACTTTTTATAGCAATCAGATAATCTCATTGTATCAACATTCTACCATTTATTTCAAGAAATGTATAAAGTAGAACATTCAAGCCGTTTTTTTTTTAACTATCCACTAGAGGAAGTGCTGGTGGAAGACTGTTTCACAATGCTTTCTGTATAGAACCTTTCTGTAATTGCAAATTTAAAACATTACATTTCCTGCTGTTTGTGCAGGTTTGACTATAATCATTAAATACAACATTAGTGTGTAGGCAGCCACAGATGACTATATGACCTCTATCCATATATACTGTACACAAATGTTTTTTTCTCTAGAGTACATTTTTTATTCTGTCTTATGGGCTGACAGTGGCAGCATACTGCTTCTTCGCATTATAGTATTTGCAGTAATTTAGCTTGTTTGATAAGAAGGTCATTCTGAGGTCAGGCTTTCTTCATTATGTCTATTGCTGTTTTAGTTCCATTACACAAGATGTGGCTGTACATATTTTATGCTGCTGAGGTTTGGAAATTTCATACAATTATTCTATTCCATCCTGTTAATCTTTCCGCCTCCTTGTTGTCTGTAATTATTATCGATAAAAACTGTTCCAAATTTAAGGAAAAGGATTGCTTTAGAATGCTTTGCATACTCTATATTTTTTTTTTTAGTTTGAAGAACAAATCTTTTTACATCTCTGACATATGAATAGCTACAGAGAGGTTGACTTACCCTTGAAAAGAAAAAATAGTGAATTGCCTCTTCTCGTTCAGTTGACAAATTAGGAAAGAGAACAGTACTGCTGAGCAGGCAACTCATAGACACATCGACATTATAAGGAATTTTGGCTGACCCTGTTTTATTGGAAATTGTTTATTTCTTCAAGGTCCAGTTTCAATTCAGTGGTATTTCCTACACCTGTAACCTTCTTAGCTGGATATTTCCGGAGCAATATATTTAAACTCAGCCAAGTCTAATATAGTTGAGAGTAGAGCAAGCTAGACTTGTGCTGTTATTTTTTTATGCATTTTTTTCTGGTCGATATATTTTTTTTATTTAGGTCAATTAATTTTATAAAATGTAAGAGGTAATTGATAGAAGTAAAAAAATAAATATGACATCTCTACATTTTGTTCAATGTTTATTTATGTATTATGGTCATTTTATGTTCGTTTTTTTATGTACCTCTATTTGTTTTAATCTGTATGTGTGTAAAGTTACATAGAATTATTCTGTATATAATAAAATAAGCCATCAGGTAAAACTTTAGTGAATCCAAGCTAAAAACTCTGAATACCAAAAGTTGAGGATGCAAGGATTGGGGAAAAGTCTGTGTGCACGGATAGGGGAATAGCTAATGGACAGAAAGTAAAGAGTTGTGGTCAATGGATCAATATTCAGAATGGGTGACTGTTACCAGTGGGGTCCCACAAGAGTCAGTACTGGGTCCAGTACTTTTCAATGTATTTATTAATGGCCTAGTAGATAAAGTAGAAAGTAATGCTGATAATTTCCAGATGATACACAATTGTGCAGAGTTATCAACTCTCAGGAAGATAGTGACATATTGCAGAAGGATCTGAATTGAAAGGCTATATGGACACATAAATGGCAGATGTCATTGTTGAAAAATGTAATGTCATGCATTTTGGTTGTACCAACAGTCTACCTAGACCACCAAACAAAATATATGGGATACAGAAAGACTTAGGAATACTCGTCAATCGTATTTTATGCCAAGTCGCATCAGTTAAAGCAAATAAAATCTTGAAATGCATTAAAAGGGAAATTAAAACTCAGAAAGGCAGCATAATACTGCCCCTGTTTAACTCACTGGAATATGGAATTCAGTTCTGGGCACCGCATTGTAGGAAGGATATTGTAGTTTTAGAGCAGGTGCAGAAACGAGCAACTAAATTGAATAGAGGGATGGTTGGTCTCACTTACCAGGAAAGGTTAGATAAATCAGGCTTACAAAATTGAATAAAGGGATGGACGGTCTCAATTACCAGGAAAGGTTAACCTCCTGGGCGTTACGCACGCTGGAGGATTTGCAGCCAACAGTCCCCCAGGATGATTTTTTGCGATCGGATAGTTGTAATATCTTCAGCTAGCACTAGGCTAGCTAGCAGTGGTGGTCGGCATCCTTAGATTACTTTTTATCCCCCCCCCCATCGCCGCTAAATACATTACCCAGCCTGGATCCAGCAATCGGCGCAGCCTCCCCAAAAAATCATCCTGGGGGACTCATGTCAGGCATACCGCTAAGGAGGTTAAGTAAACTGGGCTTATTTAGTCTGGAGAAAAGACGCCTTTGAGGAGATCTAATTAACATCATCTAAGCTTTTATATTTTCCTTTGATGTATTTATATACATCAGAAGGAAATATAAATCTTAGCAGATAAGCTTTTTGTCCCTAGGCTTGTGCAAATAACTAAGTGACATGATCTGTGCATGGAGGAAATTTTTATTTTAGCCATTTATTTAGGAAAGGGTTCTTCTCCATAAGAGTGATTAAAATGTGGAATGTATTAACACAGGAAGTAGTTATGGCTCTCCTTGTGTTGAAAGACCTCCATGACTATAATTACTAGGTAATTCCTGGTGGTGCTGGTACAGGGGTTTTGTCTGATTGCCATCTGGAGTCGGGAAGGAATTTTTCATTTTTGGGCCATACCTTAAGGGGGAGGGGGGATGTTCACCTTCCCCTCGATCAGCGGTAATGTGTGAGTGTGTAGGTTAGTGTTGTACCTTAGTTTCTGGTTGAACTCGGTAGATATATGTCTTTTTTTCAACCTAAATAACTATGTATCTAGTATCAGTCATAGGACCCATACAACATTTAATGTAGCCATGTTGTAATCAATAAGCCTATTATAAAATATTATTCAGTAGCTGAAACGACATTGGGCTATTCAATATAATTTGGTATTTACAACTGCTATTTTTTGTTCTTAAAACAAACCTGAGCCGAAAACAAACTGATGAGATAAACATCTGCATCTACTGTATTGTCCTACTCCTAAATATAACTTGTTTAAGAATCCTTCCATTTTAATTTGTTTTTAAAAGCTTTAAAAAGTAAGCTTGATATTTTTATTGTTTCAGCTAAATACCACAGTCTTTTACTATTCCACAGCTACAATTTTGAACTATTGACCTTTTATTTCTATTCCCTGCATTCAAAAGTTGTTCTCTGCCAAGCAAGAGTTTTTTTTACGATTTGTAACTAGTTGTCAGTTAGAGTTAAGCAGGCCATACATTAGCCGACCAACCAACCAATCAAGCATTCAATTTGATTATTATAATTGAATTGGATGAGAATTGGTGCTGCCAAGTGCATGCCCGACTGACAAAACAACCAATTTCGGGACAGAATTGGCCACACGGTTGATCGCGCATGCTGGAAGATGTTGGGCCGAAGTTGGTTGGTCAGGTGTACGGCGGCCGAATTGTGAACGAGCGACGAGACGATGAGACCCCCGCTGCTGCCGCCGCAATGTTTAAATGTATGTAGTGTGTGTGAATTTATACATTACCTTTCCGGTGTCAGCCTCCATGCGGTTTCCGTACACGCCGGCGGCACATAACGTCTGATGCCGCTAGCGTGTATGTGGCTGTTACCCGGCGAGATAGACTGACACCATGCGGAAGCTGCTACAGGACAGGTAATGCACACACACTACATACATTTATACATTTTGGGTGCAGCGGCCAGGTGGACGCGGCAGGCTCAGCCAATTCCCTGATGATTTCCTGCTGAAATTGGAGGGGAATCAGCCTGTAGTGTATGGGCAGATTCGACCAAGAGACAAATTTATCTCTATTCAGATTCGATTAGAGATAAATTTGTCTCGGTCGAATCTGCCCATAATCTTCTAATGTAGGGGCACTTTAACACTATAGTCCATCTCAAGTCCAACTAAAGAGCAAGCATAATTTGCATACCTGAATTCTTAATCCTCTCTGTGAGAAAAAAGGAATACAGCCTAGTTCTATGTATAACTTGTTTATCTCATTGTGTCACATGACACTTTAGGTACCCTTTAAAAAGTTTTTAGCTTCAGAACATTTTAATATCTTTCTGACTCTGTCTAAATAAAGGAAAACAATCCTTTTCAGTTTGTATTATCTTTAATGGTTTTGTTTTTAATTGATTGAATATGTTATAGTTAATGATTTGAAAATGACACAATGGCTTTGTAATTTTTTAAAAAAAAAATTTCATTTGTATAATGGCTACTTAAAGTGGATCCGAGATGAAAAAATAATTATAGCAAGAAACTTGTCTATATATCTTAACTAAAGTTTAGATGGTTTACACAGTATATCCAACTGCAAACAGCATCAACAGTATATGATCATTTCTTCCTGTGATACAATGAGTGTGGCCATGTTTTGCTTGTCACCATCACACATAGGTAAAGCTGCTCTGTATCTCCACCTCTCAGCCTGTGAACCCCACTCCCCTCTCCACCCCCTTGCATCTGATCAGTGTGCAGAGTATACAGTATAGTTGGCCCCAGTATAGTTGCCCAAGTAGGTATAGCTAGTATAGTTTCTCCAGCATAGCTAGTATAGTTGCCCCCCAGTACAGATAGTATAGTTGGCCCCAGTCAAAATAGCAAGCATAGTTGCCCCCAGTATAGATAGTATAATTGGCCCCAGTATAGTTTCCCCAGCCAGTATAGTTGTCTCAGTCAGTATAGGTAGTATGGTGTCATCCCCCTTAGGGGGGCAGCCGATCGTCTTACCTTCAGCGGCTGCTTCCCCTGTAACTGTCTCACTGTCCCTCTGCTACACAGACCGCATGTCAGAGCGACAGCGGGTCGCCTATGAGCGCACATACAGGAAGACTGCCAGTATGTGTGCTGATAGGCCACCCGCTGTCCTGTCATAGCGCCCGCCTAGATGCAAGTGTGCGCTGCCCATGGCCCCCTCCTCGCTGCCCATGGCTTCCTGCCTCCGCTCCAGCCCCACTGTCCGCCTCCACCAATCAGCGCACAGTGGGGCAGGCAAATGTAAATTAGATGTTCCTCCTCGCCAGACTCAGCTCCCATGATTGATTGCAGCATGGCACTGAACGCTGAGGCGTTGGAGGAGTTGGGAGCGGGGGTCCTATAGTTTATTAGTTTATAAACTATTAGTGTATTAAAAATAAGCATTTGGGGGAAGAATGCCTCAGAAACTATATGTAAGGGGAACAAAAATGAAGAACGCAAAAGTTTGTTTCGGATCCACTTCAACATAACAAAGTACACAATTTGGCCATGCTCTGCAGCTAAGAGTAAGCATTCAGCGAGTCTTGGACAATCATGCACAGTGTTAGCATTCAACATTGCTGACTGCAAAGGGATACAGAACATAGAGGCTACTGCAATGGTATTGAGTGTCTGTATGCATATTAGAGGGCTAAGACTTGTAATGTTGCTGCTGTTCATAGAATACTGAACATGTCATAAGTCTGTATTTACAGTACAGGGGAGCTGGTAACCCACTAGCCCCTCGTACCTGCTTATAGCTGTCAGAGACATCCAGAATTTTTGCAATCAATGAAAACTTTGTTGGTAGATGGACCAGATGCTTCCTCTGGGCACTAAAGGGCACAACATAGTTGAGAGATCACTCCTTTCACATGCAGTTTAGCAGAGCAGCCATTTACATAGTCACCTCCTGGTGCAATGGTGCATCCTCTAGTGGCTAGCGGAAGCAACCACAGCATGCTACAAAGCTTACTGTATAAATATTACTAGGCCATGATGCCAGAGGTCTTTCATATCTGGTATCAGGTCTCTGGGATTTGTACATTAATGCAGGACAGGCCAAGGAGGGTAATTTTATGGATTGTGATTTATAAGTAATGTTGTCCTAAAAGTGGATCTCCATCCTAATCTAAATATCCTGCAGCCTTGCTGTAAAAAAGTTATAGTTACCTGCAGTGCCTTGTCCCACAAAGTCAATCCAAAGACCCCGCATCACCTGACTGGTGCTTGGCCCCGCCTTCCCTCTCTCCCTGAAGAAAAATGCCAAGATGTTTACTGCAGTAAATATCTTGGCGTTTTTCTCCGGAGAGAGGGGGAGGCGGGGCCAAGTGTTGGAGGTCAGGTGATGCGGGTTCTTCAGGACGACTTCGGGGGACAAGACTCTGTAGGTAACTATAATTTTTTTTTACAGCAAGGCTGCAGGCTTTTTAGATTAGGATGGAGATCCGCTTTAAATTTGATGTCATATATTAAATGGTCCTGTATAGCATTTTACTATGCATTTGCTGGTATGAAAATTGCTGTCTTTCAGTTATCCACATTTCATATCTAGAACAGAACAGTTCAGCTCATATCATCTGTAGAAGCTGAAAAACTCTGTGCTAGAGTGTTTTAGACCTTTGTCCCTATAGAATAAAAAATATACTGTATTTGGTGGATTAATTGCTAGACAGCATGATACTTTATTAGATTGCATTATATATAAATATATATATACACATTTAAGTACAGTGATTTAAAAGAAAAAGAATGTGTGATTTCTCAAATTTAGTCCACCAACATCCCACCTAGCAACGCTCTTCTGTGTCTCTCCACCAGGGGGCACCCTTCTACCAGGGAGCGAGCCCACAGTGGACACGGTGTCAGTGCAGCCCATCCCAGTCTACTGGTATTACGTTATGGCAGCAGGAGGCGCTGTTCTGGTGCTGGTCTCCGTCGCACTGGCCTTGGTGCTCCACTACCACCGATTCCGCTATGCGGCCAAGAAGAGCGACCCAGCCATCACCTACAAAACCTCACATTACACCAACGGTGCACCACTGGCAGTGGAGCCTACTTTAACTATAAAACTAGAACAAGATGATCCTGACCACAGATCACGATGCTGAGTGCAAGGCGGATGCTGGATTTAAACTTAACAGACTCAAGAACTGTTGGCTCAATTTGCACTTTTTTCCTCCCATCCCTTATACCCAATGATACTTTGTTCTGAGAACTTTAAAAATTGAACTCATAGACATCTCATCCCCTGTTGACTGTCTCTAAAATCTAATGCTGCATCTTGGAATATGTTTGAGAAGAAGGTGCATTGCCTTTAGGAACCTGAATGCTCTTCAGTTTTTCGTTTTGTTTTTGATTTTTCAAAAGACTTGAGATTTATTTTATTGTTTACTTCTTTTAAAGCTGTGTTTTTAATTCCTCCCAGATGAAAAACAAAAAGTTGCCTGAAAACATGAAGGAAAGTCTGGAAGAGTGTAGATAGCTATATATAACCTGTATAAGATGGAATGTGTGAGCAGTGGTGAAAACCACAAACACAACTAGGCAAGAAATGTTACTGTATGATAGTGAGCTCTCTTTGCTGTCAGTTAAGTAAAGGCAAAACATGACAATTTAGCTCTAAATTACTATGGCAGCTTATGAGTTTAAAGGGGTTCTGTCACAAAGTAAAACCACTGTCAGAAGCCTCTGGTAGAAGCTGCCAGTCAATAACACAGGTGGCTCACTGGTTTTCCCAAAAAGTTTCTTCTATCCTCTAGAAGTCAAAAAAGATTCAAATGGACCTGACATGAGTACAAAGTCTCTGTTTACAGTGATGCCACATGCCAAAAAATCTGAACAGTGCATTGATTTAAGTATAAGCTAACTTTTTTATAAAAAAGTACCTGCTCATTCTGCAGCTTAGACTTTCTACTACATAAAATTTTACATTTTATAGTGTGTGAGTTATGCTTGTTTCCCCGCCTCATCAAGAGCCTCATTGTGGCATGCTGTTCAGCCTTCATGGGATCCCTCAGGTTATTTTCTATGCACGCTCAATTTAGGCAATCACAGAGAATAAAAGAGCTCATCCACTAAAATAGAAATGCGTTATTGAATTGTCATTAAAAACCACCTCTGGCCATATTGATTAGTAAAAATCGAGTTCCTGTGGCATACAGGTGATGAAAGCTTGAAGGTTTGCAAAGAGGAGCTTATCTTATCTGTACCCCTAAGTCTCTAAGCAGTTGTACTGTAGGTCTTTTGCACCTGAACTGTGTTTTCCTAATCTATGTCCCCAGGAGCTGTTTTTTGGGGGGAACTCAATAAGAGATTTTTATTGTAATGGATGTGTCTCTCTACTCTCTGTGGTCACTAGACTAATGCTATATGTTTAAGGAGGCACTCCTCCATGCGATAATATTATATATAGAAGAGTGGACTTATCTTATCTGCTTGGAGACTGTAATTCAGTCAATTAATTTCACATGCTAACTTAACTTTCTTTTCCTTCTGTGTCTGCTTAATCTTTTTCTTCTGCAAATTTTATTGCAAAAGCTGCATTAGTTTGACTATTGATTCAGCTGCATTTCTTTTATCTTCGGTATTTTTATTTTTTCATTCTTTTCTTCTATTTATTTCTTAAACTGCATTTTAAATTTGGCATGTTGAAAGCATTTACCTCCAATGCTAAAGGACATTTTTTTCTATTGCTCAATTCCTTTTCTTACATTACCTGGTTTTGCATACTCTTATTGTGTTGAGACTACCCACATCTCATACAAACATGCAAGAACAAAAAAGGAACATTCTTGAGCTTTATAGTTTTATTTGTATGTAAAATCTGGTCATGATAGTTATGGCCACACATTTTCAATGCAAGGCTACGTTAGCTGCAGATTAACTTTCTTGTAGATTACACATTTGTCCATTTTATTTGCATCCAGAGAGCTTATGGCATTAAATATGGTGCAGTCCTTGCTCATGTGGGAGAACGTGTGATGTGTGAGCAAGATAATTTATTGTACCCACAAAGGAAACGGCAAAAGGCAGGAGTCATTTCATCATTGCTAATGGAAAATATTTCTTTAGTCAGTTAACAATACTCATGGATGGTTCAGGTCTGCTTTGATTTCACTGTCCCAGAACTAGTAAACAGTGATGGGCTCATGAGTAGTCACGAGTCCCTAAGAACTCAAATTTGTGATTCAAATGAGGCTTATTTGCCTCAGCTGTGCTGCTAGATGACAAGGGGTTAGTTACCCATAAGTCTGTTGTCCTCCCTGCACTCCAAACAGCTTGCACGCGGCCTATTGGACACATTGCAAGCCTCATCACCGCGCACTTCCTCCTTCTGGCTTGAAGGAGGAAGTGCACATAGTGAGGCCTGCAAAGTGTCCAATAGAACGCGTGCAATCTGTTTGGAGCACAGGAAGGACAACGGATTTATGGGTAACTAACCCCTTGTCATCCAGCAGCACAGCTGAGGCAATTAAGCCTCATTTAAATCACGAATTTGAATCCTTAGGGACTCATGACTACTCGTGATCCCATCACTGCTAGTAAATAACTCAGGAAAGGGAAGTGGCAGCTTCTACCAGTGGATTCTGTGGAAGATATTTTGCTTTTGTTTAATCCTGTCTCACTTACATAATGTCCCGAGTCAAAATTCAAAACATTATAAACCCTTAAAAGCATATAGGATTTATGGTATTTCCAGTTAGTTTTTTTTTCTACTTAATTAACATGGCAAAGCAAAAGCTGATTTTTGTAAACGATTCAGCCTGTGCATGTAACCTTTGTTATGAATGGTAAGGTTTTAGAAATTTGATGACTGTGCTAAATGGTGCCAACAAGAATAAGCAGGATATGATATACAGCTACTTGAGCTCTCTAGAACATGTTTAAAGAAGAATTCCACAAAGTGCCAAATAATGGGGGTAAAAAGTCAATATTATGCGTGATAATGTTTGCTAATATTTCAGAAGTACCTTATGAACTGTAGAAGTAATGTGTCCTTATATTTTTCAAAAAGTACACATATACTATCTGCCCATCCAATCATCTGACTAATTATACTGGACTTTCACTGGCTAGGGCTTACTGTTTGTGACTGATAACAAAACTCACTGCGTAACATAACCTAACTGTCAACCATCAGCCTTGGCACATTAACATCAACTAATTCAAGTCAGTAGTTGGTGTTTTTTAAACATTGGAGTTGTAGACAGTGGCTGTTTTTTTTTTTGAGAGACTGATATGTTATGACAACAGAACTGTTCCTATGATGGACAAATTATAACCCAATGTAGAATATCAAAACACTTGGTGGAGTTCTCCTTTAATTTGACAGGTTTGGTCCATATATGCAATGAAACATACATGAAGAATATTTGTACATTTACATTCATTTTTTATATATATTTGCGATATTAATGGTTGGTGGTTTATGCTCCAAAATTTATTTTGGCTTCAGCCCATGCACAATGCACATTCATATGATCTGTTGCAAAATTCAGAAGTACAACTCCTAGTGCTAAGCATTGCATGGAATGTTCTCATTTCCTTAGTAGTGTAGCTTAACCTCTTATTGACAATGCCTTCATTTGCAATGCATTGCTTTCAGCATCTTGCTAATGAGGCATTTATCAACAAAATGTTAATCCCATGCTGCCAAAATCTACCATAAGGCTAAGCATCAGGAGGCTATCAGATCAGTAAAGCACAGTGAGTTTATTTGTGAAAAGTGGCTAATGATAACAAAATTAATCTTACCACCAATAAGATGTTTAGTCTTATAACCTGAAATATTACTAGAAGCTAACTTGCTTTTAGCTATGGAAACTTCACCAATAATCCTGATACTAGCATTCAGAAATGAATTATATGTTCATATTGTTGATAACCAGATGGCAGTCGGAGGAAGCATGACTTCTTGTCTGTCCACACATTACTATTTGGTGAGGTGTGTGGCTTCCCAGTACTTCCTTTGTTAAACCTTTGCTCCTACTTATTGCCACCTCAGCCATCATATATTGTCTCACAAGGCCCAGTCTGTACTTCTGTGTACTTTTTGCTGCCTAAATGATTGACATGATTTACACAATTTAAGACTTGCATCAGTGCAGTTGTCATTGTTCAGCAAAATATTAATGACAACAATAAGGCAATGAAAAGTCACCATGCAGAAGCTTATGTAAGTCAAAACAGGAAACTAACAAAAGAAGACACTAGAGGATTCAGTACATGAGGCTTCAGACGGCCTTAAAGCCCAGTGTTAAATTATCAGTAATTTGTTCTTCTTTATATCTATATAAAACTACATATGTCAGTGTCAGACATTATATAGGGATAAACTGACATTTAATTTAGCCTATGAATAACTGACACAATGACCACACCAAATGGTCACCAGCAATGTAAATAACTAGTGGGTCCTTTTTAATACACTGCATTATATTATGGCTATAACTTGTTAAACTAAAACATCAAATTATATTCTTGCATTAATGCACAGAAGTTATTTTTATGTTTACCTTTTATGGAACAAAGCAGAATAGGATATGAACATATTACATTAAGCAAAATTAGCACAATACTAATTTTGTCCCGCACATATGTAATTAAAATGAAAGGGATTTTCCACAGTTGTAATTCTAAATATTTAGTAAGAATTTTGATGTTGCAACACCTGTAAAGAAGGTGCTGATGTCTGCTGCACAGGAAGAGCCACCATTTTCTGATAATATGGGATAAACAAAAAATGACACGAGTTACTATATTATACTAGTGCATTGCTATAGATCTATTTACCATTTTTTTTACCAAAAAGCTAAGCAAGAAACCTCACCTGGTTACTATACAACTGAACATATAGCTCTCTATTTACTAAAGTTATCTTGATCTACAGATCTTTGGCGAACACATGTTAATACTGATAATCTTTCTAAAATTCCAAAAAGGATCGACTGCTATGTAGTGGCAATATATTGTAGCCCTCACCTGGATTATATTGAATTTATCTCAGCCTGTAAGGATTTTTAAAAGGCTGACAAATTGCCATAGTATTTGTGTTATTGCAATCATGTGCATGGACCCATAGACAGAACCTGTTTTTAAATAGATCCAAGTTGTCCTGTGCTTATTTAATAAAAAAGTTCTTTCTGTCAGGTGTATGCTTTTAATTGCAAATTGCAATAGCACATACGGTAATTTAACAACCATTCCACGTCACTTCTTTGGTGACTGGATAGTGTACTGGATAATGGCACCAACTCATAGGAGACTAGGGTTTGAATCTTGGCTATCCCTATTTCTTCAGTAACCCAGTACCTATTCAGTAATGAGTCCTTGGACAAGGTTCCCTAACACTGCAGGGTTGCCTATTGAGCGCACCTATAGTGGCTGACGCTTTCAATCGCTTTGAGTCCAACAGTAGAAAATCACTATGCAAATGTTAGCATTATTATTATTTTATTATATACATGATCCAATATAACCCAGCCGAGGGTTGCATTTGTTGCCATTAATATATTATTATATTGCCTATAATAGATTATTTCTTTTTTGTTATTCAGGCTGAGTTTGCTAGTTCACTTAGATTTTCCAATGTTCTCAAGCTCGTGAAACCTTACAAAATTAGACCCATAGCCTCAGCTCTAATTAAGTTACTCATTTTAAACTGAAACCGAAATCAGTTAATTTATTATTTATCTTTCTGACCCAAACAAACATTGTACAATAACCAATTCTGAACACGTGCACTGGTGCTAGGTTATGTTTTCCTGTAACACAATGTACATAACAGTTGTGGTTCACACATTTTTGATGTTTCAGTGTTAGTGGAGCTTAAGAACAATCAATTTTACATATTTTTTTAGGTAGCAAATGGGTGGCCTTAAATGCTAAAGTGACATAGAATTGTATTTTTTTTTTTAATTCATGCTGTTATGTTGGTGTTCGAATGTATTTCTCACAGAAATGCTAGTATACAGTACACTGCTGTTTATAATAACTTTGAGCCGTTTTGTATTAGATTGGTTTTGTCCATTAGACATTACTGCTGATTATTTTTCTGTGGCGTTGATACGCACGTAAGTATGTGCCTAGAAGTTGATATATTTTGTACTTTGAGAAACTGTACTGTGAGGCAGAGGAGGCGGTGATCTAGGAATATTGTACAATACAACTGAGGGGATGACTTATCACATTTATGCTGACCAGTCATAGACAACATTTCATCTGATTTCTCAAAAGATCTATTGGAAGGTAGTTGAAAATTTGCAGTTTAAGTGGGCACAATAGAGCTTCATTCTAGAAATGTATTTTTCCTTATATTAATTTATGGTGGGAGATATCTGTATAATTTCTTCAGAGCCTTAGATGGACTTGCTGCTAGGGATATTACAGTGTATCGAGCTCCCACTATAAAAATTCAGTGATTCATTTATGGAGAAAATTCATGCTTGGATCTCCACCTGAGGTAATTCTAGGTCCAAGCCTCAAGGTACACACTTCTCTGACCAAGAAATAAGAAAACAAACTTAAAGACACAAGTAGTACCATCAGTCTCCCTGCCATTGCTTTACCTTGCCCGATCCTTGCAAAAGGTGCAGGAGCTCTCAGCTAAGGAAACCACTCCCTTTTATTTTACTTTTGGGAAAAGGGGCACTTGGTTAAGTTCTACAGATCTGACTGCCTTCTTATGAATGTACTGAAGCTTGCTACAGTAAGCTATTGAATCGCCTCAATGACATACGTAAACAATTTGACAGAGGAATGCTCATTTCAGGCATCCTCTGTTTTTATAGATTTTTGCAGTCAACAGTGTGATTTTTGGTAGATCAGATGAAAATTAAACCAGCCTGAGTATGGTCAAAACTACTCTTTCCATGTTTTCTGTAGAACTCTAGAACAGAATTTATTGCTTAAAATGTTTTAAGGCAACCTCGTGTATGTGGTGTTTGTAACCTGTCCTGTTCTATTGTTTGATTTTTTTTTTTCTTAGTACAAAAAGACTGACTTGCTTCTATCTATAGCGGCACACTGTTAACATAAATATAAAACGTTCTTTGCAGTCTTTTGTTTCTACAATATGTGCTGTTTTTCTGTATAGTCCATTGTGATGTCAACTGGCTGCACTATGCATTCTGGGGTCTATTGAAAGTGGTTAATACAAAATGGCTTCTTTATGGAGCTGGATTTTTTAATGTAGACTTTTCATACAGGTTAGTCACAGGAGGAAATTTATACCGATCCTTTTAAAGATCACATCAGTCTTATGATATGAGAGTGTCAGACAGCACCCCTCTGTCCATTGCACTGTAATTGGTAATTACACTGTTACTTTTCTCTCATCGGTTTAATCTAACAGCAGTATTTGAGGCTTACCATCTGTTACCACATGCTTAGAACAAAAGTTCTATGATTGTAAATACTATTTGCTGTTTAACTCTGAAAACTCAAAAGGAAAAAAAAGATACATAGAAAAAGAAATAGTTGGTTGCATTGTAAAAAAAAAAGAGACACCTTTTAGCCTGGAGTCTTCTGTGTTTTGGATTTTGTTCCTCATTAATTTGTTGTTTTTTTCCGTCTTTAAGCCAAAACACACATCTAGCCTGCCACTTTAGATGTTGATGTTGCAGTTGAAAACATTTGAAAAAAAACAGTCTATGAAAAATGTTCTATATATATATATGTGTGTGTATGTTTTCTGTTTTCCAGAGGTGTAATTAATATTTTTTATGTCCTTTTGATGTCTGGGGTTGCTTTAAAATCAAAAGGTTTAAACATTGAGGTATTGACAGTAAGACTATAACATACGAATTTTGATCTTTATGTTATATCAGATATAGTTTTCTGGATATTTTCCTTAGATCTAAAAAAAAAAATAGTAAGGGAAAAAAAAGCAGAATGGTTCTTTTGAATAACTTGTAACAACGGGGATATGTTATGAAAAATTTCTAAAGGGATAATCACTTTAAAATGAAGACGCATGTTAAACTATAATTCTGCACACAGTTAAACTTTCATATATAAATCACTGATACTCATGTGACTGTAACAGTTGTTTTTGTGAATAATTTACCTATTCCCTTATTTAGTCAAAAATTACAAGTTAGTTTAAAATATATATTTTTTTATAATCTTTATTTATTATGGTCAGCGCTTACAACTATTTTTAAAACTATTTTTGTTTTAAATCAGTTGAATTTCAAACACTTATTGCTATGTCCCATACTTGCACGTAGCATGTAGTACTCGAAAAAGTCCAATAGCTTTGTACACCCTCATGTTTAAAAGCCATAGTGCTGGTATCAGATTATTCTACACTGCAGAATGATGCACATAGAGAGGACATATTCCTTCACTGCAGAAATCCATCCCATTTACTTCAGTATCACAGAAAGCACATGTAGATAATACCAAGCTTTCTTATTAGAAAACTCAAACTCCTTTGCTAACTTAAGCCCCTATTCAATTAACTTTTTCCACAGAGTTTTCTCCAAGGTGATATTTTCACACCTTGTAAAGAAAATGCTTTTTAGGGCTTGTTCACACTATAAGCGTTTTTGATTTTTTTTATAAGCGAGGGCGATTTTATAAATCACTCTAATAGTGCTTGTGCAATGATTTCCTATGAGATTGTTCTCATTCGAGCATTTCATTTTTTTTAAATCGCAAACGTGCTACCTGTACCATTTTCTGAGCGTTTTAGGTTAATGGAAGGTATAGGGAAATCACAAAGTGCTTGAAAAAGCGCTTTGTATTGCGATTTCCCGAGCGTTTTATGAATAAATACATTGTATTTCTTGATTTCCGGGTCAAAGATTTCACTTACTGACTGATGTCAGGAAGTGTCTAAATTATTCACTCAGTAAAAGCGCTTACAAAAGCGCTTTTCTAAGTGCAAAGCGCAGGGAGAAGTGCTTTGCAAAGCGCTCTATAAATTGCTCAGCACTTGCAATAGCGCTGGTCATTTATAAAATGAACAAGGAGCCAACAGGAAGTAAGAAAATACTTAAAATAATTTTGATATTACTTTTTCACTTACTTTTTTGGTACTTTTTTCAAATACAAAGTACTGAAGAGTTATTTGAAAGAGAAGATGAAAAATTATCTCCTATGAGAAAACCCCTTAGAGTTATGCCTGAATCCTCTATTAAATGTTTGTAAAATAAACTTTTAAATCAAGTGATTGAGGAGAAAAAGGTGCACAAAACATGCATTTGTAAATTCAAGTATTCCAAAACTATTAATCTGGCGGCTCATTTGCAGACATGCAAGTAAATTGTCAAGGATCATTTCTGTTTGTCAAGTTCCCAAAATGGCTGCTTGTAATGAGTATCACTGGCAAGTAGTTCTACCTTTTGTCATAGTGATGACTTTGATAATTTTTTATTCATTTTAAAGTGATTATATACACTCTACTCAACAATGTAACGCTTTAACAATAAACCTCATCATCAAGTTTAATATGTTAAGATATTTTACTCATTTGAAAACAGTTGGGCATGGAGAATGCTGCACCTTATCAATTAATAATGTTATTTTCTCTGAAAACTTTGGATTAGTCACTAATGGTAAACATTCTATTCAGCCATTCTCCCCCTTCCCCTTTATAATGCTGCATCTCTTGCTTTGTTCTCTGCCTGTGAAGGAACGAAAAAAAAACAAAAAACTTATGGAAATTTGAAACTTATTTGATCATGTGCTGTGTGGAATGTAATTAAAGGATGATATTTTTCTACAAACATCTGGTTGTCATTACTTACCTCAAAAATCATGCAGCTAAATGATGTGGGCTCTTATGCTCTTAACCAAATTCACAAGCTTTTGTATCTGTGTTGTCCACTATTTTGCATAGCGTCAGTTTTTTTGCCTGCTTTCTTGAAATTTCAATCACTCTGTCACCTGAGATGACAATGGTTATTCTGAGGGGATTTTACTCAAGTTGCTAAGTGCTAAATTGCCCAAATGTGATTATAATGAAGATTGTTTCTCTTGGGTAATCTGCAAAATGAAACATCAATTTCCATTTCCCCAAAGTGCAAAAATAACAAACACAAACTGCTGTGCATAAGCTTGATTGTACTAATAGAATATGCTGATTTAAAGCACAAGTTTTGCCCATATACTTGTGTTCATTGTCAATTGATCCAGTTGTATCAGGAGCAATTGCATCCCTACAGGCATTCTGCAAAATTTGCAGGTAATCCTGGCCAAGCAATCTCAATGGTGCCTGAATCATTATTCATAAATAGTTCAAAAGGCCAATACACATAAATGAATATTCAGTTGTGACTGACAAACTATCTCGACAAATCTATCTAGAAATCAATTGGAATTATTAATAGCCTGAACAGATTGGCTTGTGTGTACTTTATAATAGTTTTAGCTGAGTGTAATTTGAAATTACATAGTTACATAGTTATTTTGGTTGAAAAAAGACATACGTCCATTGAGTTCAACCAGAGAACAAAATACAACACCAGCCTGCTCCCTCACATATCCCTGTTGATCCAGAGGAAGGCGAAAAAACCCTTACAAAGCATGGTCCAATTAGCCCCAAAAGGGAAAAAAATTCCTTCCCAACTCCAGATGGCAATCAGATAAAATCAGATAAAATCCCTGGATCAACGTCATTAGGCATTAACTAGTAATTGTAGCCATGGATGTCTTTCAACGCAAGGAAAGCATCTAAGCCCCCTTTAAATGCAGGTATAGAGTTTGCCATAACGACTTCCTGTGGCAATGCATTCCACATCTTAATCACTCTTACTGTAAAGAACCCTTTCCTAAATAAATGGCTAAAACATTTTTCCTCCATGCGCACATCATGTTCTCTAGTCCTTTGAGAAGGCATAGGGACAAAAAGCTCATCCGTCAAGCTTTTATATTGCCCTCTGATGTATTTATACATGTTAATTAGATCCCCTCTAAGGCGTCTTTTCTCTAGACTAAATAAACCCAGTTTATCTAACCTTTTTTGGTAAGTGAGACCTTCCCTCCCACATATCAATATCGTATTAAATTTGTAATTAAACTATGGTTTCCCAGAATGCATCACTCCTGAATATGCAAATTACCTCTATGCCCCTGAAGCCACATCCAGAATGGCTGGTGTATAACACGCCTATAGCTTTAAATTTTACAGAGCCGCATCAACCCAACATGCAGAGATCCTGTTTCAGACTTTTTGGCTTCAAAGCCATAAATAGATCATTTGCATATTCAAGAGTGATGCATCATGGGAAACCACAGTTCATCACTTAATGCTGTATTATCGCAAATACCTTCTATTTTAAAGAGTAACTGTTGGGCATAAAATCAACAATCAGTTATTTATTTTGATCCGGTAAAAAAGTAATAAGGATGCTAACCAGGCAATTCAAAAGTTAAAAATCACTAATACTTTTCTTGTTGATAAATGATCATTGCCCAGTTTACCTGACTCTTATTTGGTACATTGCCGCACAAAGGAAGTTGCAGGTCATGCTAGGTTGTCTTTTTTGCTTATTTACTTCCCCCTCAGACTTAACTAAGGCAGCTTGATTGGCTGAAGCCTCTTTCCTCCCTGTTTTCCCCTCCCACACCTCTGTTCCTCTCTGATTGGCCAATATTTCTCATGCTGAGACAATGCACTTCCTATTGCAGAGCTGGCTGGGAGTGCCTAAAGACTAGGACAAATGCGAACAATAAATACACAATCAGGCAGAGGAGAGTAAGGGAGGAAATTACATTAGGATTAGCTTCAAGATAGACACAGTTAAAATGGAGAATCTTAAGAAGGATTTTCTCTTTTTTTTTTACTATGGAAAATCACTAAAATCAAAACATGGACAGTGCAATACATATGTTATATAAGTAGAGCAAGTATTTATCTACTTATATATGTGGGGTTTTTTTTCTGAGAGAGAATAACTGACAGCTCCTCTTTAAGAAGGCAAATTTCACTCAGTGTTGATTTTAAGTAGCAGGGCTTTCAATCTCTTTTGCTCTCTATACCCTCCTATTGATTCTGTGTCACTATGAACTATCTGGGTATTCTGTTATAATAATTTAGACATTCTTAACTCACTTTTATGTCTCTAAATATGTTTAATGGTACAGTTTTGATATTTGTTGTGGGTTCAGTAGTGAAAATTGTTTATTACACTATAGGAAAAAGAACTTAATTATTAAATCAGGGACAGCCTACACAACGTTTAATGGCAAAAGGGAACCCAAGAATCAAAAGCCATCCTATTTTACTTTGCAATAATGTACAATAATTATTTCAGCGCAATAATGTTTGATATTTATTTACACACATGAAGAATGTCTAATTCCACACAAGCAGGTTAACACATTGTTGAAGACACTATAAGCTTTAAATATTTTATAACATTCTTAAAGGGATACTGTAGGGGGGTCGGTGGAAAATGAGCTGAACTTACCCGGGGCTTCTAATGGTCCCCCGCAGACATCCTGTGTTGGCGCAGCCACTCCCCAATGCTCCGGCCCCGCCTCCGGTTCACTTCTGGAATTTCTGACTTTAAAGTCAGAAAACCACTGCGCCTGCGTTGCCGTGTCCTCGCTCCCGCTGATGTCACCAGGAGTGTACTGCACAGACACAGACCATACTGGGCCTGCGCCGTGCGCTCTTGATGACATCAACGGGATCGAGGACACGGCAACGCAGGCGCAGTGGTTTTCTGACTTTAAAGTCAGAAATTCCAGAAGTGAACCAGAGGCGGGGCCGGAGCATCGGTGAGCGGCTGCGCGGGCACCGGATGTCTGCGGGGGACCATTAGAAGCCCCGGGTAAGTTCAGCTCATTTTCCCCCGACCCCCCTACAGTATCCCTTTAAGTTAAACATCTACTTCAATTTTCCTTACCATTTATACAATATTTTAGAATGTAGTTTTTGTATCTGTTCTCAATTGCACATGTCTTCTCCCCTCTCTCATAGGGCCATATTCTATTGCTGAACTCGCCAGCGCTAAGCACTGGCGAGTTCTTAACTTAGGCGATGGGGGCATCGCCTAATCTAATTAAACTTTAGACCCCCCCAGGCGGAAAAGAACTTGCTTGGGCGATATAATCGCCCAGCGAGTTCTTAACACAGAATCCAATTACCCTTATCATGTCTCCGGGAAGCGATGCTTCCCGGCAGACATGAGCGTTAGCTTAGACCTGCAAAAAGCAGGTCTAAACTAGCTAACGCACATCGTCGCCGCAGCATCTGGGGGTCTCCTTTAATAAGGAGACCCCCAGAGCTCCCCGTCGGGTCGCCGCACAGTTTAGAAGCCCCCGCGCAGCTCTGCCGGGCTCCCCTCTCATACGTACCGCCGCCGATCACCCGCCGCCTCTCGACGCAAAATCCGTCACGTAATTACAGTGTATCTAACACTGTAATTACTGTGCGCATAGAAGGAGCCCGGGCAAAGCATCTTTGAATCTGCAGCCGGGCTCCCCATTGGTCTGCTGTCTGAACCAATAAAATGGCTCAGACAGCGGACAAATGGGGAGCCCGGCTGCAGATTCAAAGATGCTTTGCCCGGGCTCCTTCTATGCGCACAGTAATTACAGTGTTAGATACACTGTAATTACGTGACGGATTTTGCGGCGAGAGGCGGCGGGTGATCGGCGGCGGTACGTATGAGAGGGGAGCCCGGCAGAGCTGCGCGGGGGCTTCTAAACTGTGCGGCGACCCGACGGGGAGCTCTGGGGGTCTCCTTATTAAAGGAGACCCCCAGATGCTGCGGCGGAAGATGTCGGCGATGTTCGGCGGGCGAGTGCGCATGTGTGGGGAGTGAGGCCGTGGTGCTGATGGACAGCACCACAGCGTAAACCTCACTCCCCATCGCTCGGTAAAAGGGAGCATCGCTCAGGCTTTCGCCTCAGTAATGCTCTCTAACGATCGGCCATCGCGCGAAGGATATGGGCAATAGGATTTGCCGGTAATCCTCGCGCGATGGCAAGGTGATAAGTAGCTCGCATCTGCAAGCTACTTATCACCTTGAATAGGATATGGCCCATAGTGTCAAAAAGCTGTTGGAACAATACAAATATTCTTTCTTCCTTTTTTGTTGTAATGAAGTATTGAAGACACCATTTATTGCCTATTCAAAACATTT
Organism: Hyperolius riggenbachi; assembly: GCF_040937935.1. Taxonomy (NCBI): domain Eukaryota; kingdom Metazoa; phylum Chordata; class Amphibia; order Anura; family Hyperoliidae; genus Hyperolius; species Hyperolius riggenbachi. Next base: position 199,599,951 of record NC_090652.1, on the reverse strand, counting down.
GGCTTTGACATTTATGTGATGCAATATCATATGGTGCAGAGTGCAGGGGAGGCCAGAATAAGCTTGTACTTGTCACTGACACTGCTTCCTGACAGTGTACAAAGCAGGGGTGGGATTTTAGTTGTGCTGTTTTAGTGTTCATTTAAATGGATACTGAAGCAAGTATATGGGGGCTGCCATATTTGTTTCCTTTTAAACAATACCAGTTGCCATGCAGCCCTGCTTGTCTATTTGGCTGCAGTAGTGTCTGAATCACACCAAAAACAAGCATGCAGCTAATCTTGTCAGATTTGATAAAAATACCTGATCTGCTGCATGCTTGTTCAGGGTCTGTGGTTAAAAGTATTAGAATCCAAGCAACTGATATTTCTTAAAAGGAAATAAATATGGCTGCCTCCATATACCTCTCACTTCAGTTTCCCTTTAAAAATAATATTTGTGGGGCCCATTTTATCACTGATTAAATAGGTATCTGGTTATTTGGTTGAGAAAAAGACATTTGTCAGTTGTGTTCAACCACAAATAACCTACTGTAATGTTTTAGTCTATTAATTTCTATTTTATTCTTAGGATTATTCTGTTGTTGGTTCTGTTTTTCGGATTATTAATGCATGTGCTGATGGGCAAAGATGTTCACAACAAGCAATTAGTAAAACCTCAGACTGATAAAGCAGGAAACAGAAGCTCACACCTTCCTGCTTTGCATTATTATATCCAAATTACTGTGTAAAAAAAATCCTTCAGTAGTGCCAGTTTCCAGAGTAAATAGTTTCTTCAATGCGATTTTTGCTTGGAAGCATCATCTCCATGATGCAGTATGCCAAAGGATCCTCCAGCCAGTCAATGGCCAGTGTATTTGCCACTTCCTGTTTCATTAGCCCAGTATCTCACACTGCATATTGTACAAAGTGTTTATGTGATAGGTCAAAACAGATACTATTTCAATGAGTGTTGGGGCAGGGAGCACTGGGCTTTACATAACAGGAATAGTGGATCCAGCAACCAGACTGTTGCATACAAACTCACTCATGTATGGGTAATTTGGCAGAATACACCCAGTCCACCAGTCCCCCCCCCCCCCCAACTAGAATTTGATCTTCCCATCTTTTGTACAGCACTGTGTAATATGTTAGAAAAATAAAGTTAAATAATAATATCTCTAGAGTCAATAAACTGCTTTCTGTTCCTGCCAAGCAAGCATGCACAACATGTAAAGAGTAATTTAACATACTGCTACATATTTTAGGATATCTTACTTGAATGGACTGCTTTAGACAATCCCATTGCATATTAACGAGACTTGCTGTTTCCAAGAAAATGCACCAGGAGTTTTTGCTTTCTTCTAGAACACTGCCTGGCCAAGAGCCTGGGGCATACCTTTTAGACATCAAATAGTTGCTTAATCTGTCCATAAATAGATACTTTTATCCTATGCCTTTTTTCAGCTTTACAGTACATTGACCTCCTGATGATAGCTAGCTGTATAGAACTTAAAATAGCAAAGCACTTTCCACCATTAAACATGCATGTCAGCTTCACAGTTGGGAAGATGTATTGATTCTGGCATGTGGCATTGTGTTTTCTCCAAATACAAAGCCATATATAATAAGAGTAATTATAAATAATCTGAAATTTATACATACATAGGCCCATATTCTATTAACTTTATTACTCAAAATAAGATTGAGATTACCTTTTAATCTTCTTTTAATGTTTTTTTAAATGGCTTAGTGCTAAAAAATATTTTTTAGGTAACATAGAATGTTATCTCCTAGGAAAAAACTCAGGAGAAATGTTAATTGGATAAAAGCCATAGGCCCATAGGCAAATAACTTTTTCTCCTGAGTTTTCTCCTAGGTGACAATTTTAAACTTGTCAATAAAATGCCTTTTGAAGCCACCAGACAGCAAGGAAATGTTGACAATTTTACCTAAATTTCTGTACTTTTTCATGCCACTATTCCTGGTATGTAAAGCCCCTGGAAAGTTACTTTAAATAGAAGATGACACATTAGATGCTAAGAGAAAACTTAGGAGAAAAAGTTAATTGCATATGGGCCATAGTGTTTTATTTTTCTATTGTTATTTTTTGTACCTCTGTATTAGTTAGACACATTTACATAGTATATGTTGTTCTTGATGCTGAACTCCAACCAAAAGTTTCAGAAAGAGAAGGGAAGGGTCAAAATCTCTGTTCAGTTATTGCTGCTGTTTGAGTTCCAGTGTGGTGAGAATTCTCACTTCCAGTTCTGTGGACCATCTTGGCTCTAATGATGCAAGATTGGAGGGACACCAATAAAAGCTAGAGATTTTCTAAATGTTTCAAATGTTGTAGAAAAGATTATTCTGTTTTAGTACATCTGTCCTTGTTGTGGATATTTGCCCAACTTCCTGTTGTTCAAAGCTAAAAGCATTTTTTTGTAAAACATTAGCATTCAGTAACAGACTGGACAGCATGCCCACAAGGCTATACTTTATTTGTCTAAATAACTGCTTAGTAATAGGTATTACTTGTCTTTACAGCTACTGAATATGTATATTACTTTGGATATTGCTAAATCTAAATAAATTAAAAAATATTGTTTTGTTTCTTTTAGTGGATATTCCAGTCTTGAAAAATGATTTCAATAATCAGGGGCGGCACTATGGAGGAAAAATGGGTAAGACTTTTTTTTCTTTTTAGAAAACAGGTTAAGGGGCGCTGTATATTAAAAAATACCCAAATAACGGGATGGGGGGTATGTAGATTACTTCCTGCTGCTACCTTATATTGTGGGGGTACCTCCTTCCCCCACTAAACAAAAATGAATCAATCTGAAAGCCAGATAAGGAGCGCAAGATATAGGTTAAAAGTTTCCTGTTTTTTTTCTTTTTAACTGCATCTGAAGCTCATCACAGTTAAGCCTCATACACACGAGGCACAGATGTCTCACAAGAGACAAAAAAAGAAAAGCAGCAACAGTTCGTCGCCAGGTCCCTCTGTGCAGCAGCCATAAACACGGCGCACAGAGGGACAGAGATGCAGCGGAAGCTGTCGCGGAAGGTTCCTCCCCCCGCCGGAAGCTCCGTGCATTGTGTAGGGGTTGCTGTCGCTAGTCCGCATACACACGCAGTACGCGTAGCGGACTACCAACAGTTGCGGCGAATTTGCGGTGACAGCTGTTGCCGGCGATTGGCCACGTCAATCGCCTGGCGACAGCTCTGACTGGCGACGGTTCGTGGTGCACGTCTCATACACACGGGGGACCTGTTGCCGCAACATGCGCGTGCCACGTGTTTGTGGCGACAGTTGTGCCACGTGTGTACGAGTCTTTACAGAACCCCATGTATTGATACAAAATAACGTAGAATGATCCACGCTCAACAAAATTGTGGCATACTAAAGAAGCATGTGGACAGGAAGGCTATATGGGCATGCAAAGAAAATTTAAACATACTGGGCTTATGTTGCTTGGAATGGATGTGATTAGGAAGTGATAGAAAATATTTGAATTGGATAGAATTAACATGTTTAAATACAGTACACCCAAGGACAATATAAATTTGTTTTTATATTTGGGTCTGTGCAAAAGACAAGAGACCTTACCTGTATATGGAATATATAAGATGTACCACTTTTTAAGAATGGGATCCTTCACAGTACAATTGGATAGGATGTGGGATATCTTACCAAAGAACATAATTATGGCAACTTCTGTATTTGCATTTAAAGGGGGCTTTGCTGTCTCCTTTGAAGGGCATCCACAGCTATAATTACTAGGTACAGGATCACACTACCTTGATCCAGATCAAGAGATAATTTTTGCTTTTGTGGCTTTTCTTTTCTCTAGATTAGGGTATAGTAAAGCTCAAAAAGTTGACCTTGATGGATGTGTCTTGTTTTCAACCTAGATAACTTTTCAACTATGTATGCATAGATGGTATATGGTACTTAAGTAGTTAGCTCTTCTGCCTTGCAATAACAGGTTTAAATCTCTTGTCGGATTGCCTTTGTCACCCAATAGCAGGCAGGTTTTTTTTTTTATCTAATCCAAGATTTCTGGAAATCAGGCTTTCTGGATCATTTATGTTCTCAATTGTTTTCCACTATTTTCCAGCTCAAATAAATTAAATTCATTGTGTTATAATTTTTAAATTTTGAAATTTTAATTGCCTGCATTATTTTTCTTGTAGGTGAATATGAGTTCTACACAGCTTCTCCCACAAGTAATGTTGTGACCCCAAAAACTGACAAAGAAGAAACATGGCTTTATACTTTGGACCCGATTCTAGTAACCATCATTGCTATGAGTTCTCTTGGAGTTCTTCTTGGAGCCATATGTGCTGGTCTGTTATTGTACTGCACCTGCTCTTACACAGGCCTATCGTCTCGAAGTTCAACTACTTTGGAAAACTATAACTTTGAGCTCTATGATGGAATAAAACACAAAGTCAAAATGAACCCACAGAAGTGTTGTTCAGAAGCATGAAGGATTGGCTCATTTTGATAACTTTTGGTATCATTACCATATGAAAATCTTCTCTTACCATCTAGTATGGTGGAAATTTAATTAGCTTTTCAGCTGCTTTTCTTCTTAAAGACACTGAAATGAAACTGAAACTTTATGACCACATTCTTGAGAAGAGAAATATTTGAAGGAAATTGCTTGAAAGGAAAGGTTAAATTATCTTTCCATTGATGCCTCCCAAAACTTAAATGCCTCACAGTTTTACTTATATGATGTATGATATGTTGTGGGTGCATATACCCCATGAACAAGAGAGAAAATGGTGCTCCACTGAGCAGTGATGGAAATTATTTGTAATTTCAGAGCTGTTAATTTCACCACTTGGACGTTTGGGAACAACAGCACTTTCAGGAAGGAGGAAATGTACTTATCCTGCCCCAAGTGAAGAGGTGCAAAACAGCATCTGGACTTAGCAGAAGAGCCTTAAATAACTTGTGATTAAGAGCCATTTTCTTCAACCAGGTCTCTGATGGAAAAGTGACCCCCTGCTTCTTCTTGCAGCCTCTTACATTTTGAAATGCCTAGAACAAAGGACACGTTTTTAAAGGGTTTTTATATTCAGAGCTGGCTTTGATTGTACCTTTTATGTATTGTATGTTTGGAGGGTTGGGGAATAGTTACATTTCATGTATGGTTTTTTGGTGAAGCTTACAATATCTATGTTTGACCCCCTGTACTGCATTTGCTATGAATGGGACATAGTCAGTTTCATTCAAACAGGTAATGCATTTATGTCACCAGAATATAGCAAAAGTTTTCATTTTATGAGCTGAGCTAATATTAAAGAAGGACTATCTCATAAATTAACCAGAAGCCAAAGTTTTGTAGTTCTGCGAGTGGTCTTATAAGTTTCTAGTGAACTGGTGTAATGTTTGCGACCATTTCTGCCTACAAAATGCATCCTTCAGCTGTTTGTAGTTGTAGGATACATTTTTATTATAAATCTGTTCAGAATCCTTTAAGGTATGCTGATAGTCTGTGATGGTCTTCATCACAATGGCCCCTGGTTTGATTGCTTATATCTTGTTAACTCAAACCCCTGAACAGCCTGTTAGAGCTATAGATTCTTTGAGGAGCTGGATGAGAAAAAAATAGGCTTTTCTTACAGAGATATGTAAGACGAGAGATTAATGTGGTATGGAAACCATGAATATAACTTGTGAATGAATTACTCTCCTTTGCACCATAATTTAATCACACATTATTTGAAAACAGAAAAAGTGCCACATGTTGTGCTTGCCTTAAATACATGCATACTGCATCCTAAACTTTATTATGTGTTTATATATGCAGTGCTAAAATGATATCAGTACTAAATAAGATAAGATTCATCCCATTTAAAAAGCCTGTCCGGTCATCTTCTAGGTGTTAATAAATACTTGCAGATTGAGTAGTGTGACAATGGTAATGCCATTTACGCTTGGCATAGGAAATGAAATATATCTTGTCTTTATTGGACTACACATCTGCGTACAAAATTAACAAAATGCTTAGATCAATATGTAATTGTCAGCCTGCCAATGCTTATTTGTATGGTCACTAAGCAAAACATCCAAACCACTCAGTAGCCAGTACAGAGGGGCAATACCTTGCGTTGTTAGCAAAATATTTAGGTGCCTAAGTTTAAAATTAAAGTTATTCTGAACTTGATGTTTTGTTGTACATTTATGTTTACTGATTGTAGTGCCCAGTCCATTTAAAGATATATGACTGTTCTGGCAGAAACTAGTGTCTTATGCCTATAAGTAGATTTTGTTGTGCTATTGTCACTGTGTTTTGTTAAGGAAAACAGGGGTGTTTACATTTCCAGGAGCAGCTAATTTCATAAACTTTTATTTAAGCTTAGTCCTGTTTCCTGCATAAGTGCCTTGGATACACAGCAAGAACTTTAGAAGAAAAAAAAGCATCTTCGTTTCCATGTTTTCAATAGAACCTCCTCAACTGCTCTTGATCCACTTGGGTGCGACTTTGTTTCGAAAACTGTTACACTGAGTGGGTTGTTCCTGTTGCCAAAGTATAGTCAGGTTCAACCAGCCGGTGGTGATGCACTCACTAAATTGTATAGTCGTTCCCAATGAGGTAACTTAGCTAGGCCGTTCGTAATCCTGCTGATAACAAACAAAGATGACATTTACTAAGTAGTTATAAAACAAGGCAAAATGAGCCTAATATTGTCCTAAATAATGTCTTTGCTTCCAAAAATCTTGTCATGTTTCTATTATAGCGTAGGGAAATTCCTCTGGTTAATATTTACAAGGCAACCCATTTTACTTTCATCACTCACATGTGAGTTTCACTGTTTGTTTGTATCATGACTCTAAATAGGCCAAATAATGTATGACTTTAATCTGGAAGGAACAGGTGGCTGCCTTCTATCTCTGTAGTTACAATAGTACATATTTTAATGGTCAGTAAAAAAAATAAAACACTGTCTTGCTAATGACAGTTTCTGAAACCAGCTGTGCTTCTCTGTAAACAAGCAAAAAAGGTTGATGATTTCTATCTGTGCATTGCAGACATCATTATCATTATTGTAGCATAAAATAAATAATTCTTACTTCTTAGATGCTGTGAGCAGCCCCTGTCCTCAGCACTCCCAGGGCAGTCTATGTCCATCAATTTATAATAAATAGGTTATCTGATTTTTATGGAGCAACAGGCGGTTTGGTTTTTGAAATGAGGATGAAAGAACTCTTCTTGTTGCCCCTAGCAATTAGTCCGATTCTTCTTTTATTCCATTCATGATACTGCAAGCTTTAGAGGAACATCCAGCTTTTTTGTATTGACAGCAAGAACTGTTCTTCATTCAGCAATCAGATAAGTTAGGCCTATTTTGTAACTAGTACCTTTGTTCTAAAATCGTTAATTCTTCAGAATCACAAATCACAGTTTATTTCGTTGGAAACGTAGGAGATGGATTTCTGCAGTTTTGTAGGTTTAGCTTTGTATAGGTTGATATAACACCATTTTAACCTACTGTTAATTGTAGAGAAGCAATTTTATATGTATAAAAATGTATTTGCCTCTTAAACTGCAGCCTGTTAGACTGCCATACTTGAAATTTAGTGTGTCAGTTTGATATAAAAAAAGATGATAAATGCACACTCTGACATTGAGATATTTACCATTGATTTTGTTTTTTTTGTGGTTGGAAACATAAGACCTGATTTATTAAGGTTCTGTCGAGCTGGAGAACACTGAAGAACAGTGAAAAACGTAAGTGAATCAGCAAACCTGGCCTGGGATATTCCACCTTTATTATGAAATTGGCATAAATACAGATGGGTGGTACACAAGTCTTTTTACAATTGCATGTTATTCATTTTATTTTCTCTTTCGCCTAGCAGCCAAGTAAGCATTTCCAAAACTGGCAGTAAGCTCAGACCAAAGTCCTTTGCAAACATGGCTGTTGCCATGGGACTGTGGAGAAACTCCGCCCTTGCTCCATAAGTAATTATTTGCACTGGGAAGGAGTCTCTGTTACTCATTTTTAATACATGCTTTAATCCATTGACTGGCAGCAAACACTGATACTCCATTTCCCAGTTTCTTTTAGATTTGGTTTATAAGAAAAAAGTAATCAAGCTGAAGTCATTTTTGCCAATAGTTTTGTTAGAATGAAATTCCACATTTGCAAAGAAAACAAAAGGCATTATTAAAAATGATCCTTGCATTTCTGTTTGCTCATTGCAGACTTAATTTATGTCTCTTTTCATGCTGGAGTCTGAACTCTCTCTGGGCTCTGGACTGCCTACAAATTTACCACCATGTAGGTGTCTTTGTTACTCTTTTTTCTAAAACTGAGTAATTGGCAGTAGGCGTGGCACTTATTTTGTAACATATTTGAGTAGACTGCAGTTTCTTTTTAACCTCCCTATTTATTAACCTCCCTGGCGCTCAATTACCCCAGGATTTCTGTGCAAAAAGTGATCCAATTAATTTTCATAACCTTTTTTTTCCTGTAACTTGCCAAAATCTGTCAAGCAAAGGTCTGGTACACAGTGCAGGAGAGTTTTGATGTGTGTGCACGTCAATACTGTCCACAGCATGTTTTGTCTTGACAAGTATAACCATCAATACCACTAAGAAGGTTAAGAGGCAAATGCTTGCAGTATCCATCTGCATCATAAAAGGCCATAGTGAGGACTACTAAAAGGTTAGTGACATAGTGATTATTGCTGCTACATGTATGCACCTCCTGGACAACTTGGATATAAAACCTCTTACTGCAGGTGTGTGCAGTCACACAAGTGATAGTTTCCTAACCTTTTATCAATGCTTGCTATTGTCTGTTATGGATCAGGTCATGAGTTTATTGCCACTCAATAGCAGACTTTAAAAAAAAATCCCTCACCAGGTTTGTTGGACCAGTTATGGTGAATCAGGCCTTTTGTACTTGGGAATGAAAAGAATGTTTGAAATTCTGATCAAGAACTTTTGCAGAACGCATGCTATGAATGTATCTGGTGATTATAGTTACAGCTAGAGCACTCTGAATAACCATATTGTTGCCAGTGGGTTTTAAGAACACGTTTTTTAATAATAGGAATAAATAATATCATGACAGTTAATATAATATCACAAAATAATTTCTTAGTTCCTTTCAGGATGGTTACTTTAAAATACTATGTGGCTGTTAAAGAAAAAGTAATACTAGATGTTAAACTTGACATTGGACCCAAAAAGTCAATCTGTGGTATGATTTCAACGCAAAGTACACACTGTATATCCAAATGTTTTCTTTTTGTAACATCGTCAAAGCATCAAAGCCATTTCACTGGTTAATGACCAGAGTTTCTCTAACACCTGCTTAGCCAGAAAAAAAAATATGCTAGCTGTTCTACAATAGAATAATTAAATAAAATTGTCCCAATTCTCCAGTAATGTGCCCAGGAAGACGATATTGCTTACTTGCAGGTATTCATGATTTTTCATCATGATTTCAATTCTTACAGTAGTTCAGCAGTAACACTGTATGAATAATAATGAATGTTTGGGAAATGGAAGGTTTTGACTTTTGACTACGAAAGGTCTCATTTATTCAGGTCATCATTGAATATCTATAGGTAAGAAGTCAAAGTCACATGGATTTCTGTATTATTGTACTTAGAAAGTCCATTTGAGTTTGACTTCTTTCCTCTAGATAGAGGTTTGACTTGTATCCATAAAGCAGTTATTTTGTATCTGTTTAATGTTAGCACAGCAGTGTACTATACTCAGCAAATTTCATATTTCATGCAATTGCAGAAAGATTTTAGTGACTCCCAGAAATGATAATACTCTATATAAGTAAGACCACCTATGAAGCTACACGAGCCTATCAGTTATGGCCTTTCTCAATAAAATCCAATTTTTTTCTATTTTCAACTTTTTTGTGTTATTTTAAATTAAATGTAAATTATTTATATGTAGAAACCTTTCACCAAGTCTATTTATATTTCCTAATCTGTAGAAATCATTTTGCTGTAATGTGAAATTTGCATAGAGTATTTTGTCTCCTGCTGCACTCCAGTCTTTTCAGTGGGGCTTGGAATGGCTTGGCCTTGCATGCTCCTTTGGTCACATAGGGGTTAAATTACATCATTCCATTTGCTGGCTGAGCCAGAAAGAATGGACTTAAGAGCTTTACTGTGATTCTTTTATGTAAAGAATTAGAAATACAATGTAAACTGTGTTATGTAATTTGTATAAACATTTTTTTAAAAAATAACTATTTAATAAATAATATGTCAAAATGTCCTGGTGTCTGCTCCTTATTATTATGCAAAATATACCAGGGTGTTTTTTTAATCTTACTATCTGAGAAAAATGCATGAATCTATATTTTATTACTGCAGTCCTGAAACATTTAAAAGAAAATGTTACCTATGCGCTGAAATAAAGTTATCTGTTTGCACCTCATACTGCATTACAAAGCTAACATGGACCACCTAACTAGGATGTCGGAATTCGGATTTCCCCCTCAGTCTGCATTGACAAGAGTGACATCATCTCTTGTGTACCTGAACAAGATAGGATGCAGGAAGTAGATGAGGCTCTTGGTGGATAGAAATTGGGCTTCTGCTAGAGATGGGATTACAGGTTTTTTTTTTCAACCAAAACCACAGATTTCTCATGCAGGACTCAATCCTCCAAGGATATGTATCCGACTTTATTATACAAATTTATTGCATTTTTAGGAGCAGTGATACAGCATAAAAAACAGCACTGTGGTGTTTTTTTTTTCTATGCTGTATCACCGCTACTAAAAATGCAATAAAAAGAAGTTGGATACATATCCTTGGAGGGTTGAGTCCTGTATCTGAAATCTGATGTTTGGGTTGCACTCATCCCTGAGGCTAGTGGGCCCTCGATTTACACAGCTTTTTTTTACACTCTTGATATCTACTTTTTATGTCTATCAATCAAATTAGTATTTGAGCCTTAAAAGTTGGCTAGGGATCTACAATCAATGTTTTATTTGAAAACAGAGGCCGTAGAGAAAATAAAATTATATTACTGAATTTGCATGTTCTATATTTCTCCAGATGCACTTGAAACAAAAAGAAAAACCGAGAGCCCAATATAGTGCAGTAAGTCTAACAATTGTTGGCGAAATAATTAACAGATGTGGATATACTCACAAACACGGGTTACCACATAGGCAACCACTTGAAATGCAGCTGGGGAGTATTAGAACCTGACCCCACTCAGGTTTAAGAAGTCGCTCTCTGTAGATAGAAAGAAGGGGACAGTCCCCTCCACCCAAGGTGGACTATAGACTGTGCAAATTTGGACAGAGGCGCCAGGCAGGTTAAAATGATCTAAAAACAACTAAAAAGGAGGAGTACAGGTGGACTTACCTCCTAAAATGATGGACAATCGAGATTGTTCAAATCGCAAATAACAATTTATTTTGGCACTCCGCAACGCGTTTCGCAGGTATAACCCGCTTCATCAGGCATATATTTCTCCAGATGTTTAACTAATTCCTCTTAAGTGAACTTGAACCCAAATCAAGGAAAGCCCCACAGCATTTCCCTTTTCAATTACATGAGCCAGTGCTATAAAGTGTCAGCTCTGAAACACACAATCCTAGGTTTAAAGTGGATCCGAGATAAACTCTTACTCATTGCATAATTGTGTTCCTTTCATATAGTTTAGTTTTAGCCAAATACTTTTTTGTTTTGTTTTAATACTCTAATTCCCTATACACTAGACAAACCTCGCCCAGTCGCCCACAGCTTTTTCAGAGAGCCTTGGCACTGTAGCAAGGGACTATGGGAGATCAATCTGGGCAGAAGGAGGAGGTGATTACTAGTTAGAGATTTCAGAGGCAGAGGGGGGGAGGGAGGAGGAGAGCAGAGTGAATTTGTCACATGCAGAGAGCTGGAGATGCTATCAATTTTGCCTGTGTGTAATGTTTACAAACAACATGGCTGCTGTCATTGTATCACAGGAAGAAATAATCATATTCTGTTGAAGCTGTTTGTGGCTAGATTTGCTGTGTCTAAACTTTAGATAAGATATATAGACAAGTTACTTGTTATAGTTAGTTTTTCATCTCGGATTCGCTTTAAAGGGACACTACAGCGAAAAACTGTAAAATTGAAAATATGTGCAAACATATACAAATAAGAAGTACGTTTTTTCCAGAGTAAAATGAGCCATAAATTACTTTTCTCCTATGTTGCTGTCACTTACAGTAGGTAGTAGAAATCTGACAGAAGTGACAGGTTTTGGACTAGTCCATCTCTTTATAGGGGATTCTCAAGGATATATTTATTTTCAAAAGCACTTAGTAAATGGCAATTGCTCTGTCCAACTGCCCAAAAACTGTGTAGGGAGCAGGGAAGCTGGCCAGCATCATTGTTTAAACCTTTTTAGGAAATATCTTTATAAAGAATAAAAGCCTTGCTGAGAATCCCCTATGAAGAGATGGACTAGTCCAAAACCTGTCACTTGTGTCAGATTTCTGCTGCCTACTGTAAGTGACAGCATTATAGGAGAAAAGTAATTTATGTCTCATTTCACTCTGGAAAAAATGTACTTCTTATTTATATATGTTTGCACATATTTTACATTTTACAGTTTTCCGCTGTAGTACATTTTTTCACCTGAGTCTTGTACAGCAGTATTCTTTCTCACTGAGGATGTTTTTGCACTTTATCAATAAAATGCCTATGCCGCCTCCAGCAAGATAATATTAATAGGCACATAAGGTAATTTGTCCCAACTTGTACTTTTCTTACAACTGGGAATTCAACACAGAATCTTTCTATTCCCATGGAGAACTTAGCGAGGCAGCAGAGTAAAGCAGGGTTCACACCTATCACTGCAAAAAACAACATTTACTAAAATGTGTCCCAATAAAGGTCTGGGCCCTGTTGACACAAATTTAAAATGTAACTTTTATTACTGACAATATAAAAAGGGTACAACATGCAATTAATTTAAAGCTATGTGACCTGGAAACCCCTCATTGGGAGGTGCGCAGGGATCCTACATGGAGTCATGCGTTCAGTAGTGTAATAGGTATAGGAGTGACTGAAGGATATAGAATGCCCCTATCCTAAAAGCATGACTACCCTACTTGTCGATACAGATATCACTCCTCAAAAGTATCCTTTGGGGGTAAAAACACAAAGGGGGTACTAGCTAAGTGATAACATAAAGTGCAAGAACTGTACAAGGTATTTAGACCAACATGTTTAGCCTAAAATGCTTCGTCAGGGTATGTATAACAGCAAACAACAAACACATCAACCACCATCATAACTCCATTCACATAACAATTCAATATACATAACTGCACAAATCACAGCACACTTAAGTCAGAGTTTCCAGCATCACCCTGAGCTGCTCCTTAAATGGTGAAAGACCACCACCAGAGCCAGGTAGGTGGTTTCTCCAAGAGCCTAGTTTGAATCGAAATAGATTACAGTTCGTCAGTTAACCACTTAATGACAAGCAGACTTAAAAAACATCCTGCAAGAGCCTCTTAACGGCTCCAGGACGTTTTTATAAGTCAAACAGTGCTGCTGAGAGCGTGCACGTGCGCAGTTGCAGGCTCGCGCGTGCTCGTGCATTCCCGTGCTCGTGCACGTGAGATTAGTGGGAAAAAAAACCATAGAAAAAATACACCTTTATTTCCAAATAATATATTGTCACCATACTTTGTACTAGGGACATAATTAAAATCTTGTGATAACCAGGACAAATAGGCAGATACAATGTGTGGGTTTTATGTACAGTAGCAGTGTTTATGTTACGGCCAGAACCCGAAGTTTGGCCACTTTTAGTTCTGGCCGGCCACTTCGGGTTCTGGCCGGCCAATTTGCGAAGTGACCGCTGCGCTGCGGCCAATGTTAGAAATGGATTGTTTACTCTGATATTAATGTATCTTCTGGCCGCAGCGCAGCGGCCAAACGTATAACCACTTAGTTAATTTGTTGCAATTAAGCCGGCGGCAATGTAACAATTCAAGCCGCCGGCTTTTTATCTGCCTCTCTCTCTCTCCTCTTATGGCCAGCCGGCGGGGGACACGCGAGTCCCCCAGAGTCGTTCGTCGCAGCAGGGGCAGCAGAGCGGGGAGGCTGCAGACATTGCTTCTGCAAGAACGTCAGGCTTCCCTGCCGCGACGAACGACTCCGGGGGGACACTCGTGTCCCCGCCGGCTGCCCATAGGAGAGCGAGAGAGGCGGGGGGAAGAGAGAGAGGTGGGGGGAGAAGGAGAGAGAGGCAGATAAAAAGCCGGCGGCTTGAATTGTTACATTGCCGCCGGCTTAATTGCAACAAATTAATACGTTTGGCCGCTGCGCTGCGGCCAGAAGATACATTAATATCAGAGTAAACAATCCATTTCTAACATTGGCCGCAGCGCAGCAGCCACTTCGCAAATTGGCCGGCCAGAACCCGAAGTGGCCGGCCAGAACTAGAAGTGGCCAAACTTCGGGTTCTGGCCGTAACATATATATTAAAACTAAAGGGGATGAAATTGGAGAAATAGTGTATTTTTTCATTTTTTCCTTGTTTTCCCTTTAAAATGCTTAGAAAACAAAGTAATTAATGAAAACAAATATCAATCCCAAAAAGCCTAATTGGTGGTGAAAAAAACAAGATAAGAGCTTGCTCCGTAGAAAATAGTGCCAAAAAAGCAAGTACTGAGATGCCGTCCTAAACAGTGACTATGAGGAGTGTCTATGCACAGTATGCAAGGCTTACATGACCCAGGAAGGTAAGATGCTGGCAACAAGGCAGAGGATCAGGAAGTGAAAGCAGCAGCTTGAGATTCCCCACAGCACCATTAGTTCTGTTGCGACAATACCGCTTTTTCAAGGGGGGAAGTGTGTCTGAGTACACTCAGGTTCTAATTGCTGGAGCAGGGGCGGATCTCGTTTCTGCTTTCTTTAAAGAGAATCTGTACTCTAATATTCTTACAATAAAAAGCATACCATTCTATTCCTTATGTTCCCCTGTGCCCCTCTGTGCTGTTTCTGTCACTCCCTGCTGCAATCCTGGCTTGTAATTAACAGTTTTAGGCAGTGTTTACAAACAAATGACTGGCTTCTAACCAGAGTAGAGTTGGGCCGAACCTCCGATTTTAGGTTCGCGAACCGGGTTCGTGAACTTTCGCGGAAGGTTCGGTTCGCGTTAAAGTTCGCGAACCGCAATAGACTTCAATGGGGATGCGAACTTTGAAAAAAAAAAAAAATTATGCTGGCCACAAAAGTGATGGAAAAGATGTTTCAAGGGGTCTAACACCTGGAGGGGGGCATAGCGGAGTGGGATAGATGCCAAAAGTCCCCGGGAAAAATCTGGATTTGATGCAAAGCAGCGTTTTAAGGGCAGAAATCACATTGAATGCTAAATGACAGGCCTAAAGTGCTTTAAAACATCTTGCATGTGTATACATCAATCAGGTAGTGTAATTAAGGTACTGCTTCACACTGACACACCAAACTGTTCACTGAACAGAACAGGTATGCAGTGGCGGGTTCACTGAACAGGTATGCAGTGGCAGGATCAATGAACAGGTATGCAGTGGCAGGATCACTGAACAGGTACGCAGTGGCAGGATCACTGAACAGGTATGCAGTGGCAGGATCAATGAACAGGTATGCACTGGCAGGATCACTGAACAGGTATGCAGTGGCAGGATCAATGAACAGGTATGCAGTGGCGGGTTCACTGAACAGGTATGCAGTGGCAGGATCAATGAACAGGTATGCACTGGCAGGATCACTGAACAGGTATGCAGTGGCAGGATCAATGAACAGGTATGCAGTGGCAGGATCAATGAACAGGTATGCACTGGCAGGATCACTGAACAGGTATGCAGTGGCAGGATCAATGAACAGGTATGCACTGGCAGGATCACTGAACAGGTATGCAGTGGCAGGATCAATGAACAGGTATGCAGTGGCAGGATCACAGTACAGGTATGCAGTGGGCTGAGGGCTCACTGAACAGAACAGGTATGCAGCCAGGAAGAAGTTAAGCCTAACTAATCTTTCCCTATGAGAGACTGCAGCAGCTCGCCCTACTCTCACTAATGCAGGCACACGAGTGGCCATAACGGCCGCCGCTGCCTGCCTTATATAAGGGGGGGTGGGGCTCCAGGGGCTAGTGTAGCCTAATTGGCTACACTGGGCCTGCTGACTGTGATGTAGAGGGTCAAAGTTGACCCTCAGGTGCATTATGGGGCGAACCGATTTTTTGCAAACTTTTGCCGCAAAAAGTTCGCGTGCGACACCCGCACGCGAACCACCTAAGTTCGCGCGAACCACGTTCGCCGGCGAACCGTTCGGCCCAACTCTAAACCAGAGTATCAAAGGCTGAGAACAGCTTACTGTGTGGATTCATGCAGAGCTTGGAGGGGGTGTGTAAAGCTTCTGCCAATGACAAGCTGTGCTGCACATTCCACACATTCCAGCCTCTTGCCGACAGACACGACAGAGGAAAGAAGATAAGATTTATTACAGAGACAGTGCAACTAGAAAAGGTTGCAGTAAGACAGACCACATCAGAACAGGTATAGGAACTTATAGAATAGAAAAAATAAGGCTCAAAATTTTGTTACAGAGTCTCTTTAACATTCCCAGTGCAGACATGGATTAGCCTTAATGGCTACCCTGTATGTCCTGTTGTCAATAGTCCCTGCTTTCTATTTGGAACAGTCTGTGTTCAGACTGTATATCTACACAACGTTATAAACACCCTGACAAAGCTATTTAGGCTAAACTTGTTGGTCTAATAGCACCTTGTACAGGGGCGCCCAAAGGCACAGGCACACCAGGCAGCTGCTTGGAGCGCCGTTTGCCATCAGGGGGCGACAGCTGGACCTTGTAGTGCACCTGGAGCACACTCATTCATTCCCTGCTGGTGTCCTTTCTTCCTAAGTCGCTATAGCTGCGACCTCGTGCGCCCCCTGGACCAATAGAATTAGAGCAAATGTGCTCTGCCTCGTCTCCACCTTTAGCTCCGCCCCCCTGCTGCACGGAAGTTACGTTACCATGTGCCGGTGGGTAAGGGGCATTTGTTTTGTATTAATAATCACTACATCGGCATGCCTGCTAATAGTAAGGGCATGAAGAAGAGGGGCAGGGAGTAGCCATAAAGAGTAGAGTCAGCGTTGGAACTCCATGGGTTTCTGTGACCTGTGAGTAACATGAGAGCACTGTGAGGCTGCGGGGACTCGGGAAGGCAGTTGCTCTCTCTGCCTGCACATTCACTGTCAGTGTCTTCTGGGGCTGGCTGGGTCACCCGTCTCCAGGGAATAATTTAGGATCAGCTTTCTGCCTCATTGAGCTCTGGCTGCAGGACGAGGGGAGCTGTGACTGTGTAGCGAGGAAAGTTGGAGCAGCATTCTTTTTCTGTTGGCCGGGTGGGGAGGAATGTGAGAGGCAGAGCAGACTGGGTGTGTAGAGCGAGGCATTGATTTTTATTACTGGGGGGGTTGTAGCTGCTGTGTAAACAGGCAAAGCATGGGCATCTGTGTGCACAGTGACTCAGTGTGTTACTGTGCACTGCAGTGTTTTGTGTTCTGACAGGTCAGGTGTGGACTGGTAGTACGTTTGGCTATCTAACTCACTCATTCACTCTTCTATCTATCTCTATTCCCCTCCCTATATCTACCCATCCATCCCTCTCTCTCCCTCCCCCCATCTTTCTCTTCTTCTCCCTATAACTACCTATATTTCTCTCTCTCACTCACACACTCACTCTATCTATCTATCTTCCTATATATCTATCAATCCGTATCCATTTATCTATCTCTCCCCCCCCCCCCCATATTTCTATTTTTCTCCCTATATCTATTTCTCTCTCTCCATCTATCTATCTCTGCCCCCCTCTCTCTCGCCCTGTATCTGTCCTATCTCTCTCTCTCTCTCTCTCTCTCTCTCTCTCTCTCTCTTCAGTTCAGGAGCCACGTGTCAGCCACAAACAGAAGGCACAGCATAGCCAGGAAGGGGAGCCCATCCAAACGGGTACCTTTAAGTATTTGCACCCCAGTACACTCATTGGCAAAAATAAAAAGGGGGAGGGGGCCCCACAGATTTTCCCGCCTGGGGTGACAGAAGGGCCAGAGGCACCCCTGACCTTGTACATCACTGGTACTTTATGCTGTCACCTAGTTATTACCCCTTTTTGTGTTTTAACCCCCCAGGGATACTTTTCTGTGTCAAAAAGTGGGGTAGTCGTGCTTTTAAAGGAAGATTGTCACACAAATCTTAAAATTTAAAATATATGTAAACACATACAAATAAGAAGCATGTTTTTTCTAAAGTAAATGAGTCATAAATAACTTTTCTCCTTTGCTGCTATCACTTACAGTAAGTAGTAGAAATCTGAAAGAAACAAAAGGTTTCTCTATTTTCAAAAGCACTTAGTGAATGGCAGTTGCTCTATCCAACTGCCAAAAAAAAAGTATACGGTGAGCAGGGAGGCTGGCCAGCATCTGTGTATAAATCTATTTCAGGGAGTGTCTTTATAAAGAATAAAGGCCATGCTGAGAATCCCCAATGGAGAGATGGACTAGTACAAAACCTGTTGTTAATGTCAGATTTCTACTACCTACTGTAAGTGACAGCAACCTAGGAGAAAAGTGATTTATGGCTTATTTTACTCTGAAAAAAACTTACTTCTTATCTGTGTTTACATATATTTTAAATGTTAATATTTTTGTGATAGTGGTCCTTTAAGGTAGGAGTGTTCTGGATCCCTCAGTTACCCCTATACCTATTACACTACTTAACGCAGGTTTACAGTTCACAGCTTTCAATTTGTTGTATGTTGTGTCCTTTTTATTTTGTCAGTAATAAAGTTTGTGTTTTAAATTTGTTTCAATAATAGGTCCAAAATCACTTTGGGTTGGCACATTTTTACCGATTCTAGACCTGGCCGGGCAGCTATGCCACTTTATTTAAACAAAATGAGTGCAACTTATAATGCAACTGCAACCATGCTTTCAATCCTAAACTGCCATAATGTGTATGTCAGAGTACTGTCAGACTGCCCAGCATTCTTATTTTTAGCATATCACATACTACCACATTTCAAAATGTTTGTTTTTTGTTTTGTTTTTTTGGTAGCAGATTAGGCTATTTAACCTCCTTAGCAGTACCCCCAAGTATGGAAATCTGCAGCTCGGAGCCGTAACCCCAGCTGGATCCATGGGAGGTGCGTAATGTGCAGGCTTCTGCAGATCTAACGGTATGATTTTTAGGGTCTAAAAGCTTGTGAAAAAATGGTTCCGCTTTTAGACAAAATCTGGATGTAATCATACCGTCAGGGAAGTTAATTCATTTTAACTTTTTTTTTTTTTTTAATGGGGCTTATTATCCACTGGGGGGTGGGGGAAATGATTATTTCAGTCATGGAAAACTGATGATGGACCATTTCCTGTTGGGCTAATTCAGTAGCCTTGGTTGATGTAACAGGTTCTACTTATTTAACTGATATTAATATTACTCATTTCGCTGATACTAATATTACAATTTTGATTTATACAAAAAAGGCTTTATTCAAGTTTTGCAAATAACAGTGTCAATTGCCAAGTCAGGTACAGACCATCATAATAAATCACGCATTCGGCAATAATAACAAAGTGGGAGAATAGAGAAAAAAGCACTCAAGAGAGAACTCTAGATATTTGGGTTAAAATTCTCACAATAAGTAAACCATGGATCCCATATAGAATTAAATCTATCAAGATTGTCGATTGAAGCATAAAACAATCTGTCTGTTAGTTTAATATTGTTCATCCTATCAGAAATCAGGGTAATAGAAAGAGTGGCAGTTTTCCATTTTAAAGCTATAGCCCATAGATCCGATAACACCAGATATCTGTATAGTTTCTGAAACTTTTTTGGGATTAATGAATTCGGGAAAAATAACAGAGCTTGCTTTTTAGTGATCTTGATATTAAGAGAAAATATCTTGGAGGCCAACTTATTCCATTGATCCCAAAACTCTTGAACGACCCTACAATCCCAAAAAATATGGGATAGAGAGCCGTTGTTATTACAATTACGGAAGCATAAAGGAGAGACTGAAGGGAACATCCTATGCAGTTTCATTGGGGTAAAGTACCATCGAAGCATAAGCTTAATGGCAGTATCTTTTAAGATATTGGAAGCTGAAGTTGAGGCCACATTAGACCAAATTTTTGACCAGGTGTCTAAGTCAAGTTGCTCTCCTAGGTCTTGTTCCCATTGTAACATATAAGGCAGTTTACTATCAGTGCCCGCACCAATCAACAATAAATAAATTCTAGAAATAGAGCCTCTGCCTTGGCCTTGGTCATAGTACATAATCTCAAAAGGTGGGATAGGGTTGTATAATGACTGAAAATAGTGTTTGATTTGACAATAGTGGAACATTTCTTCATCGGGAATAGATCTGGAAAAGCGGAAGTGGTAAAAAGAAGAAAACTTGTCCGCTATCCAGAATTTATTGGCAGTGATTAAACCTTGGTCTTTCCACCAAGAAAAGGACTGAGGATTTTCTAAGGCAGGAGGGAAATCTGGGTTACCCAAAAAGGATTTCCGAGTTGACAGAGCAGGGACCAATTGAAATTGGGCTTGGGTGAGGAACCATAATTTAAGAGAATGGGCTACAATGGTATTAAGGGGAAGAATTTTAGAGATTATCCGCTTATTGGGAGAAGCGATTAGTGTGGGTAAGTGATAAGGCTCAATTGAACCGGCTTCAAACTGGCACCAAAGTGGAGGGTCCACAGTTTGGTTCCAATCTAATAATTGAGAAGTGCGAGCAGCTAAATAGTAGAACCATAAATTGACCATTCCTATACCACCAGAAAGCTTGTGCCGATATAATATCTTAGAACGGATTCGAGGGGGTTTATTGTCCCATACAAATTTATTGAAAAGGGATTGAAGTTAGGCTAATTGTCTCTTCCGAAGAAGAATGGGCAGTGTCCTAAAATAATACAACAGTTTGGGCAAGAGGATCATCTTACATGCCAGGCTGCGGCCCAGCCAGCCAATCTTATGAGTTGACCAGTCTTTAAGATGTTTAGAGATAGTTGAAAATAAAGGGGGGTAATTTTCTTCAAAGAGAGATGAATACTTAGGGGTTAAAACAATTATTGATTTATAAAGCACCAACATATTTTGTGGTGCTGTACAAAGTAAGAAAGAAACAACAACACAGACAATGGTGTATAACAATACACAGAAATTGGTATAAAGTACAGAATTGGTAATTACAGTGACAAAAGTAACACAATGAATTCAATGTATAACAAGTTGCAAGAAAGAAAATGAATAACAAATTCCAAGACACAAAGGGTGAGATAGCCCTGCCCTTGCAGCTACTGTCCTCAATAACTTTTTTGTCCAGCTTTGTGTAGACAGTTCACTGTGATATCCCTTTTCCTGGCACTTTCCATTACAAGTTTCAGTTACAGATTATAAGTTACTTCTGTAAGGTAAATTCTTATTGTAAAATGTATGAATAGATACATTTTTCTCATTTTGTTCTGATAGAGGAATGGCTACTTGGGAAATAGTTTGATTTGGAATGGTTTTTCCTGCATTAAATGATATGCTTTGAACAAAAGAAAACATTTAAGAGTGTTTTTTTATTTTTATTTTAGAAGTTTACATGACAAAAACTTAGATGCACACATTGCTATTGTTTGTGGCAAACCCACCCATATCGTTGTGCTTGGATTTAGCAATTAAGCATTTGAAGTGATCTGATTCCAGGGAGGTAGACAGTAACGGACTAGAAAGAGACTTTGGAGAATATTGATTATTTCTGCAAATAACTTCTAAAGGATAAAAAGATTTGGCTGTAAATTGTAAATGCTATTCCTTTTCACTGCTTAATGAAGCTCTTCTAAAATATGCTGTTTGAAAATACTAAAATAGAAAACAAAGGTGCTCCATAGAAGCTACAGTAGTCCAAATGGCCCCAAAATGAAGAAGAGATGTGAGAGCCATCTTCAAATTGCAGGGTTGTCTGGAGATCATGGAAACCAAGAAAAGATTTCTCTGGCTGTTCTCAGGGAAACTCCTTAAAAAGAGAAGGCTTAAACTAACCTGGATCAGTAATCACAGCTTTCTCTGTGCTTCTGCAGTCCTGCTCTTCATCATACTAGTGTCTTGCCCCATGAGTGTAGAATTTAGTGCAAGTGGGCACTGGTACTTAGTTCATCCAAAAAGACTTTTGATTATGTAGCGTGCTAAGGAAAATGCAGGAGTTTGAAAATCAATTATTCCATGCAATGGCATTAAAGAGAAACTCCGACCAAGAATTGAACTTTATCCCAATCAGTAGCTGATACCCACTTTTACATGAAAAATATAATGATTTTCACAAACAGACCATCAGGGGGTGCTGTATGACTGATTTTGTGCTGAAACCCCTCCCACAAGAGGCTCTGGTACCGTACGGTACTCTGGGCAAACTGCCACAATGTAACAATGACACACACAGGAAATGGCTGTTTATAGCTGTCTGTTAAAGCCAGAACAGCTACATAATCTGCCCACAGTAACAATGTCACCATGTAATACATGTCAGAATGTGAATCTGGGAGAGGAAAGATTTTACAATGAGCAAACTCTGACTAAATCATGTATACATAATTATTGTAAAAATTAAGCACCTTTTTATATTAAATTATTTTCACTGGAGTTCCTCTTTAAGAGTTCCTTAAAGAGGAACTTTAGCAAAAAAGGGAAAAAATATGAAGTTAGAAAAATCGAAGAGAGATCAAGAAATGATTGATATGTGCTATGTAATTTGTTCACGTTGTTTAATTCACAATGAGCCTGTACGTCATCATCTTTACTTCTGTTAGTCATGAAAAAAAACTGCCATTATCTATAACCACACCCACTAGCATTGCGATATATATTATAATTATGTAACTATAATATAATTATAGATATACATATCTCTTGGGAAACTGGGTATCAGCTACTGATTAGGATGAAGTCCAATCCTTGATTACAGTTCCTCTTTAAATGGCACAATTTATACTTGGGTAGCTGCAAAGGGGCACCTACACTTGCCATTCTGGATGAAATTGAAGGCCATCAAATGGAACTAATGACTGACTTAGAAAATGTATGAATATCAATAAAGTTGACTTGACCTGTTAAATAAAAAATAGACAACTCAACATAGGATTTAAAGCATGTGCTCTATCATTCATATCCATTTATTTTCACATATGTTCTAAATGTGGGCACATGAAAAGGGGAGATATGAATAGGCAAGGTACTTTGGAAATAAAAAATCTATCTTGCTATATATTATATATTGTCTTGAGATCTGCTGCCATGTCCCAGAGAATTCAGCAGCAGGCAAAGTTAAAAAAAAAAAAGACTAAATATAATTCTTCCTTATGTGTTACTTCCTGATACTGTTATCCACCTTATCCTGGGGGGGTCTCCTTTTATCCCCCATTTGTCTCTCCCTCAAACTCACCCACGCCACTTGTGATCTCCCATTCTCCTCTATTTGTCTCTGCCTGTTCCCCCCTCTCTCATATGGACTCCTGTTCTTCCTCATTTGTATTTCTTCTATTCTCCCTTTCCTTTCCTGTTATCCAACATTTCTTTCTTCTGGATATTCTTACACCTCCTCTAACACATTTATGTTCTCATCTTTTCCATTTGCATCTTTTCCTCCTTATTATTATAAGTATCTGTTCTTACATATTTCCACTCTCTGATCTTATGTTCTGTTACCTTCTTCTGCACATTGGCCCTGGATAACTGGTGCATGCCAACAGGTGATGCAATAGGGAAAGCTCCTCTGATCTAAATGTCAAGTGGGGAACATAAATTGCTTCAATTAAACATTAAACTTATTGAATGAAAAATACTTATGCTGTACTATGTGTATATATAGACATTATTGCATAACAAATAAATAGACCCCCCCATCCTTAAATAGTAGATATGGCCTACCAAGATTCAGACAGTTACCAGGTACTCCATGAAGTGAAGCTGGTTCAGAGAGCCTCACCTTTAGAGAAAACTAGAGATGGCTCGAACCTCCGATTTTCGGTTCGTGAAACTCGAATGCGAACTTCCGCAAAAGTTCGGTTCGCAAAAACTTTTGCAAACCGCAATAATCTTCAATGGGGGTGCGAACTACAAACATTTATGCTGGCCAGAAAAGTGATGGAAACGATGTTTCAAGAGGTCTAACATCTGAGTTTTTGCATGGATAAGTGGGATGGACGCCAAAAGTCCCGTGGAAAAATCTGGATTTGACACAAAGCAGCGTTTTAAGAGCAGAAATCAGATTGCATGCTAAATTGGAGGCCTAAAGTGATTTAAAACATCTTGCATGTGTATACATCAATCAGGGAGTATGATTAGAGTATAGCTTTACACTGACAGACCAAACTCACTGTGTAACGTACCGCACACAGCTGTTTGTGTAGTGACGGCCGTGCTGGACTGGTGCGCACCATGGCGAGAGTGCATGCCATGGCGGTTTTCAAGCCCATATGGTTGCCGGGCTGAGGTAGCTCAATGACAGAACAACAGTGACTGTCCAGCTGATCGAATTTGGTCTGTCCACAATGAAGCAACAACCTTATTATCTTGGGTGTGCCCCCCATCTCCCCCCCCCCCTTCCCCTGAGACACTCATATAGCCGGCAGTCATTGCTTCATTGTGATACGCAGGCCCCTTCACCGCAGCAAGGTAACGATTACAAAGGGGAATGACACATGTACATGCCTTTTGTTTTGTTGTTGCAGTTGCTGTGCAGCCAGAAAAATTAGGCAGGCATGTACACGCACCAGAATAATTATTATAGCGGCCGCTGCTAGCAGCAGCCTTAAAAATTCAGGAATCCGCCTGGAGTCCTGGACCCTGTTGGTGGTGGTGGAGAAGGCAATAAAGCAGCCTGCAGCAGAGATGCTGTGTGGGGAGTCTTGGGGCAGGCTCTCACACGGCGTGCAGGCAGAGATGCTGTGTGTGTGGGGACTGACTTAGTCTTTGGGCGGGCAGTAGTCCTCCGGGATCCATGCCTCATTCATTTTGATAAAGGTGAGGTACTGAACACTTTTGTGACTTAGGGACTTCTCTTCTCAGTGACAATGCCTCCAGCTGCGCTGAAGGTCCTTTCTGACAGGACGCTTGAGGCAGGGCAAGACAGAACTTGGATGGCAAATTGTGACAGCTCTGGCCACAGGTCAAGCCTGCACACCCAGTAGTCCAAGGGTTCATCGCTGCTCACAGTGTCTACACTTAAGGCCAGGTAGTCGGCTACCTGCCGGTCGAGGCGTTGGTGGAGCGTGGATCCGGAAGGGCTAAGGCGAGGTGTTGGACTAAAGAATGTCCGCATGTCCAACATCACCATGAGATCGCTAGAGCGTCCTGTCCTTGCCTGCGTGGACATGGGAGAAGGATTACTACCAGTGGTACCTTTATTCCATTGTGCTGTGACATCACCCTTAAACGCACTGTAAAGCATAGTTGCCAGCTTGTTCTGAAAGTGCTGCATCCTTTCTGCCTTCGGGTGAGTTGGTAACATCTCCGCCACTTTGTGCCTATACCGAGGGTCTAGTAACATGGCCACCCAGTAATTGTCATTCCCCTTGAGTTTTTTTATACAGGGGTCCCTCAACAGGCTGGACAACATGAAAGACGCCATCTCCACAAATTTGGATCCAGACGTAATATCCATCTCCTCTTGCTCTTCTTCAGTGACGTCAGTTAAGTTCTCCTCCTCCCCCCAGCCACGAACAATACCACGGGAATGTTGAGCAGCACTAGCCCCCAGCAATGCCTGCTGCGGTTGCTCTTCTGCTGCCTCCTCCTCCAAAAAAACACCTTTTTCATCATCTGACTACTCTTCCCCACATGACTCTTTCTCCTCCTCCTCCTCCCCCTCTGTGCTGCCGCAGGTGTTGAGGAAACATCTGGTTCTGATGAGAATTGATCCCACAACTCTTCCTCCTGTAACTGGTCCTGTTCACGCTCCTCCACAGCTTGATCCACCACTCTAAGCACGGCACGCTCCAGGAAGAAAGCATATGGGATCAAGTTGCTGATGGTGCCTTCACTGCGACTCACCATGTTTGTCACCTCCTCAAACGGACGCATGAGCCTGCAGGCATTTCGCATGAGTGTCCAGTTCTTCGGCCAGAACATCTCCATCTCCCTAGAGTCTGTCCTTCTACTGTAGTTGTAGAGAGTCGCTAGCCCTATTTTGGGGGGGCCCGTGCCCCCAATCTGTCCTGGGGTGCCACGGATCTCCCGGCCGCCGCTGCCCCCCGGCTGTCCCCACTGCCACACAGCAGCGTCAGACCTCGATCAGCGCCGGGTGACCAGATAGAGCGGGCGCTAGGACCTAGCGGACACCGCTGATATGCGGAAGTGACATCACTTACGCATATTTGTGCCCGCGCCCGCTCTATCTGGTCGGGTCGCCCGCTGATCCTGAGGTCTGACGCGGCTGGTGCTCCAACACTTTATATCACGTCGGAACACCCGGCAAGGTAGGTGGGGTGGGGAGCATGCCTGGCACTCACTACCTAAACGAGGGTCCCTGCTATCACTCACTCACTACCTAACGGGGTCCCTGCTGTCACTCACTAACTAACGGGGGTCCCTGCTGTCACTCACTACCTAACGGGGGTCCCTGCTGTCACTCACTATCTAACTGGGGGTCCCTGCTGTCACTCACTAACTGGGGGTCCCTGCTGTCACTCACTACCTAATGGGGGTCCCTGCTGTCACTCACTACCTAATGGGGGTCCCTGCTGTCACTCACTACCTAACGGGGGTCCCTGCTGTCACTCAGTAACTAATGGGGGTCCCTGCTGTCACTCAGTAACTAATGGGGGTCCCTGCTGTCACTCACTAACTAATGGGGGTCCCTGCTGTCACTCACTAACTAATGGGGGTCCCTGCTGTCACTCACTACCTAATGGGGGTCCCTGCTGTCACTCACTAACTAATGGGGGTCCCTGCTGTCACTCACTACCTAATGCGGGTCCCTGCTGTCACTCACTAACTAATGGGGGTCCTTGCTGTCACTCACTAACTAATGGGGGTCCCTGCTTTCACTCACTACCTAACGGGGGTCCCTGCTGTCACTCACTAACTAATGGGGGTCCCTGCTGTCACTCACTAACTGGGGGTCCCTGCTGTCACTCACTATCTAACTGGGGGTCCCTGCTGTCACTCACTACCTAACTGGGGGTCCCTGCTGTCACTCACTACCTAACGGGGGTCCCTGTCACTCACTCACTACCTAACGGGGTCCCTGCTGTCACTCACTACCTAACTGGGGGTCCCTGCTGTCACTCACTAACTATCGGGGGTCCCTGTCACTCACTCACTAACTAACGGGGGTCCCTGCTGTCACTCACTAACTAACGGGGGTCCCTGCTGTCACTCACTAACTAATGGGGGTCCCTGCTGTCACTCACTAACTAACGGGGGTCCCTGCTGTCACTCACTACCTAACGGGGGTCCCTGCTGTCACTTACTACCTGACGGTGGTCCCTGTCACTCACTCACTACCTAACGGGGGTCCCTACTGTCACTCACTACCTAACTGGGGGTCCCTGCTGTCACTCACTACCTAACTAGGGGTCCCTGCTGTCACTCACTACCTAACTGGGGGTCCCTGCTGTCACTCACTGCCTAACTGGGGGTCCCTGCTGTCACTCACTACCTAACGGGGGTCCCTGCTGTCACTCACTACCTGACGGTGGTCCCTGTCACTCACTCACTACCTAACAGGGGTCCCTACTGTCACTCACTACCTAACTGGGGGTCCCTGCTGTCACTCACTATCTAACTGGGGGTCCCTGCTGTCACTCACTATCTAACTGGGGGTCCTTGCTGTCACTCACTATCTAACTGGGGGGTGCCTGTCACTACATACACTGGGTGGCTCCTGTCACTAAATGAGCTGGGGGGCTCCTGTCCCTACCTAAACTGGGGGGCTCCTGTCACTACCTAAACTGGGGTACTCCTGGCGCTACCTTAACTAGGGGGCACCTGTCGCTACCTAAACTGGGGTACTCCTGGCGCTACCTTAACTAGGGGGCACCTGTCGCTACCTAAACTATCCAGGCCAGCCAGCCCAGCATCACCACCAGCCAACCAGCCCAGAATCAATGTCAAAAAGGCCACAGCATCACCACCAGTCAGGTCAGCATTTACTTCAACCAGCCAAGCACAGCCCAGCATCACTGCCAGCCAACCCAGCCACAACATCGGCCACAGCATCACCGCCAGCCAGGCCACAGCATCACTGCCAGGCCTTTAAGCTCACACATCATCCCCAATCCAGCCAAAAACAGTATTGCCAGGCAAAGCAGCCAGTAGAGGAGAATTCAGAAGCCAGGTGAGGGGTGTCTACCATATTAAGGGGGCATTCTGCCTATTTATGTGAAATGCTGTCTATTTATGTGCCTCATGACTGCTGAATTTGTCTTGTTAGGGGCCTCAAGATTGCTGAATTTGTCTTGTTGGGGGCCTCATGATTTGTTGAGGTCCTCAAGATTGCTGAATTTGTCTTGTTGGGGGCCTCAAGATTGCTGAATTTGTCTTGTTGGGGGCCTCAAGATTGCTGAATTTGCTGTCCTATATCCAATTTGTAGCTTAATAGGGGAGTGATCTGAAATTGACGAGGTTTCAATTGTCGAAGTGATTTCCTCCGATAGTAAATTATGTGAGATTAAAAAATAATCGATCCGTGAGTAAGAATTATGGGGGTATGAGTAAAAGGTATAGTCCCTAGTTACCGGATGCTGAATACGCCAAATATCAACCAATTGCCTCTTAATCAAGGCTCGCTTGACCTTCTGTATCGCCCCCTGAGAGAGGGAGGATCTTCCCGAGGAAGAATCCAATGATGGATCCAGTACCAGATTTAGGTCTCCCGCTACTACCACTGAACCTTCGGCAAACTCATCTACCTTGACGAGAAATTGTTCCAAAAATCCGGCTTGTCCCGAATTTGGTGCATACACCACCCCCAGGGTCATTCTTCGTGAGTTAATGAGTCCCTTAATCAACAAAAATCTACCCTGTTGGTCTCTACATACCTCCATTTCTTCTATCCTAACAGAGCCTGCTAATAATATTGCTACTCCGCTAGTTTTGGCAACTGGATTGTTACTATATAAAGCGATAGGGAATCTCTTATTGGTAATCTTAGGGTGCTGATCCCCTCTGAGGTGGGTTTCTTGCAGAAAGGCAACCTGAATTTGTAATTTGTATAGCTGCTGCAGTAAAGTCGATCTTTTTTCTGGTATGTTTAGGCCATGGACGTTAAGGGAAAACATCCTAAGTAGGGACATAAAGCATCTCTTTTACCCTCTGTTCTAGGCACCGATTGTATCTTTTTACCCCTTCACCCTCTACAGGGATCAGGTAAACCGATTGAGGGGCAGGAGAAAGAAAAGGAAAAAGAAGAGAAAAACTAGTGTTAGAAGACAGAACAGAAGACACCATAAAAACAGGCCGAATCCACAAATTGGATATAGGACAGCGGGTGGTGGTCCCTGGAACTGGAGGCTGAATGATTCCCTGCTTAAAAATGAGGAGATAGCGGGTAGAATAGCGAGGGAACTAGAGAATTACCTCAAGGAGAACAATGGAGAGGGGGTGTCTCCAGTGGTACTCTGGGAGGCACATAAAGTGGTAATAAGGGGGATACTGATAAGGGAGGGTAGTAGACTGAAAAAGGAACGAGACGGAGAGATTAGAACTTGCTTGGCAGATATTGAAAGACTGGAGGCCCTACATAAAAAAACGTTGGCTAAGGATAAGTTAGAGGAGCTCTCTCTGAGGAGAGAAAGGCTTAATGAGATTCTTTTTTCAAGGGCTAAATACGCAGCATCTAGATGTAGGAGGAATTTTTACGAATTTGGGAACAAGGGGGGTAGACTCTTGGCAAGGACGTTAAAACAACAACAGAGATCCAACTATGTTCAGTTTTTGTGCGACTCCCAGGGTCGAAAACATTATAGGGATGAGTCTCTTACTCGTATGTTTGGTACTTTCTATGAGAAGTTGTGTAAAATAGAGGAGGACCCCCGGGGGGGTAGGGAGAGAATGGAGGAGTATGTAGCAGCCTCGGGTATGGATAAATTAGACCCCTTAGATATAAATAGTATGGAGGAACTGATCACGATAGAGGAGCTCCTGGGGGCTGTGGGAAAGATGGCGGGGGGGAAGGCACCGGGACCGGATGGTTTCTGCCTTGAATACTACAGAAGATATAAAGATATCCTGGCCCCTTATTGGGTGAGGGCTTTGAACGCCCTCTGCACGGAGGGGAGCGATCGGAGGAAACTGGGGCGGGATACATTGGTCTCACACATCTCGGTGATCCTAAAGGAGGGGAAGGATCCTGCCTCCTGCTCAGGATACAGACCTATATCCTTGATTAATATAGACCTAAAGGTGTTTGCGAAGATACTGGCAAATAGAATGTCGGGGTGTTTGCACCTAGTGCATTTTGACCAGGTGGGGTTTATACAGGGGAGAGAGGCACGGGATAATACGATTCGTTCAGTGGATATATCCCAGTGGGCAGAATCCTCACCTGGCCCTGTTGTTTTACTATCCACAGACGCTGAAAAAACCTTTGACAGGGTCAGGTGGGGATTCATTGAAGTAGTCCTAAGGCATATAGGCCTGGGGGAAAACATGCGCTCATGGATAATGGCGATGTATAGAGACCTTTCGGCTAGGATCAAGGTGAATGGGACACTCTCCTCCCCCATTGAAATAAAAAACGGTACCCGACAGGGCTGCCCCCTGTCTCCCCTGATTTTTGCCCTCACCCCGAACCGTTCTTAAGAACGATTAGAAAAATATAGACATTTCAGGGGTGAAAATAGGACAGACAGAGCACAAGGTCGCCGCTTATGCGGATGACCTCCTGTTTTATATAACAAAGCCAAGGCTGACCATACCCAACCTTTTTAAGGCCTTTGACGAATATGGAATAGTCTCCAATTTGAAAATAAACTGGGACAAGTGCGAAGCTCTCGCACTTGGGGCTAAAAACATTGAGAGGGTGGGGCTAAAGGAAAATTTCCCGTTTAAATGGACAGAAAGCTCCCTGAAATATTTGGGTTTAAAATTGGCCTCTAGTTTATCGGAAACAGTAAAACTGAACTATAATTCGCTTCTTGGTATCTTAAGGAAGGACTTAGAGAAGTGGGGTAAGTTGAGGTTGTCCTGGTTCGGGAGGATAAATACATTGAAGATGAATGTCATGCCGAGGCTGTTGTATCTCTTCCAGGCTCTCCCTGCCTTGGGGGAAGGAATAGACGAGACCCAGATGTACAGGGATAGATGGGAGCAAGACTTAGGTAAAACATTATCGGTAGCCCATTGGAATAGGATAATTAAAATGTCATGTGGGGCCTCTACGTCAACTAGAATACAAGAATCAGGGTATAAAATTATGACACGTTGGTACTACACTCCAGCGAAACTTGGTAAGATATGTGGTGCTGATCCCCTCTGTTGGAGATGTGGGGAGGAAGAGGGAGATCTGTTCCATTTATTATGGAATTGTAGAAAACTCCACCCCTTCTGGAGAGTAGTTAAACATCTAATCTGGAAGGTAGCCGAGATCCCTGTCTCGGAGGAAGCCGGGGTATATCTCCTCCATCTCAACGATATAGACCTAAAACAATATAGGGGCTCCTTAGGTATGCATATGATAAATGCGGCAAGGATTGTAATCTGTCGGAATTGGAAATCACGGAAGTGCCCTGCAATTCAGGAGTGGTTGTGTGAGATAGACTACACACAGAAAATGGAGGAACTCTCCTGTATAATATATGGGAGAGAGGCATGGAGATGGGATAAATGGATAGAGTTTAAGGGCTCAGCGGAATATCAGGATCTTAAAATAAGAGAAATGGAGGAGATTCATAGCCTCCTGGGCCTGGACGGGGAATAGGACTCCTGGGTGAATGGGACTTGTGGCGGACGGTGGCATCCGACTACAAGGATTTAGGCAGAGGGGCGGGAAATTTTTTCCTTTTTTTTTCTTTTTTCTCTGTCGCTGGGGGACGTGCTTCTTCTCACATTTCGGATTTTCATCTTTCCTTTCTTGACCTTCTTCTTTCTCTTCTTGCCAGAAGCCTTGGGTGGGCTTCGCCCCCCCCCCCCACCTCCCCCAATCATTACAGAGAGCGGTCGGTTACGTCCTGGAGTGGGGCCCCGGGTACAGGGGAGAGGGGCCAAGCGTGTGGTGGTTGGGTGGTGGGGGGGGAGGGACATGGAGCCCGTGAGCTCTCCTTAGTTCTTGAAATATAAGTAATGTAAAGGAGTGATGGATTTTGGTCTTTTGTGCACGTGAAGGAAACTACTTTCTTATGTATCTTTTTGGAAAAAAAACAAAACACAAATATGTTTTTGTACGAAAATAAAGAATAAAAAAAAAAAAAAAAAAAGATTGCTGAATTTGTCTTGTTGGGTGCCTCATGATTTGTTGGGGGCCTCATGATTGCTGAATTTGTCTTGTTGGGGGCCTCACGCTTGCTGACTTTGTCATGTTGGGGCCTCATGATTGCTGAATTTGTCTTGTTGGGGGCCTCATGATTTGTTAGGGGCCTCAAGATTGCTGAATTTGTCTTGTTGGGTGCCTCATGATTTGTTGGGGGCCTCATGATTGCTGAATTTGTCTTGTTGGGGGCCTCACGCTTGTTGACTTTGTCATGTTGGGGCCTCATGATTGCTGAATTTGTCTTGTTGGGGGCCTCATGATTGCTGAATTTGTCTTGTTGGGGGTCACATGATTGCTATCTACGACACTATGGGAAAAGCTGAATCATCATCATATGAGACAATAGCATTAAACCATTTTTTAGCTTTTTAAAACAGAAAATAAAACTGGGAGGTTCTAAAAAAAATGAATATATTTTTTCAGCAGTAGGATGGATGAAATTGTTTATCTTCACAGTTTTTCAACTTGGATTTTCCATAATGTTCATGTATGTGTAAAAACGTTTGTATAGTATTTAGTTTAAATTGCTGTTGCCACTTTGCGATAGATAAGTGACTTGTGGGTTGCAGTTTGGGGCTCCAAAAAGTTCGCCAGTGTCCTAATCTAATGTACGATTGGCCCCACCCATGGCCACGCCCACTCACTGCATGACCACGCCAATTTTTTTGCCGCGGCGCGCTTATATGCCCCCCACCTAGTGCCCCCAGGTGCCACCGATCTCCAAGGACCCTAGGAACGCCCCTGGGGTGACGGCTTTCTCCTATTGTAGCAGGCGGTCGAACATCAGGAGGGTCGAATTCCAGCGAGTCGGGCTATCGCAAATCAAACGTCTCACCGGCAAGTTGTTTCTCCGCTGAATATCGGCAAAGCGTGTCATGGCCGTGTAAGACCACCTGAAATGCCCACACAACTTCCTGGCCTGCTTCAGGACGTCCTGTAAGCCTGGGTACTTAAACACAAATCTCTGAATTATGAGATTCAGCACATGTGCCATGCAGGGTACATGTGTCAACTTTCCCAAATTCAAAGCCGAAAGGAGATTGCTGCCGTTGTCACACACCACGTTGCCATTCTCCAGTTGGTGCGGGGTCAGCCACTGATCCACCTGTGACTCTCCGCTTTGAGGCTTTGAGGCAAGACATGTCTAAGATGGCGTGACACTGTCGTACCTGGCATGCAGCATAGGCCCTGGGGAGCTGGGACTGTGTAGCTGGAGAGGAGATTGCAGCACCAGTAGAGTTGAACTGCCACTCAGCCAAGAAGGAGGAGGACGACGACAGCGAAGAGGATGTAGCAGGAGGAGTAGGAGAAGAAGGAGAGGAGGTGGCAGCAGGCCTGCCTGCAAGCCGTGGAGGTGTTACAAGTAGGTCCGCTGCACAGCCAGGTAGTGATGGGCCGAACCTCCGATTTTAGGTTCGCGAACCGGGTTCGCGAACTTCCGCGGAAGGTTCGATTCGCGAAAAAGTTCGCGAACCGCAATAGACTTCAATGGGGAGGCGAACTTTGAAAAATAGAAAAAATTATGCTGGCCACAGAAGTGATGGAAAAGATGTTTCAAGGGGTCTAACACCTGGAGGAGGGCATGGCGGAGTGGGATACATGCCAAAAGTCCCGGGGAAAAATCTGGATGTGACGCAAAACAGCGTTTTAAGGGCAGAAATCACATTGCAGGCTTAACGTGCTTTAAAACATCTTGCATGTGTATACATCAATCAGGTAGTGTAATTAGAGTACTGCTTCACACTGACGCACCAAACTAACTGTGTAACGCACCGCAAGTTACCAGCTGTTTGTGTAGTGATGGCCATGCTGGACTACTGCGCAACATGGCGAGATTGCTCTTCCTCACTCAGTGATGTCAGGTAATGTGTGACTGCCTTATCAACTTTCCATGGCATTGTTAAAAAGCTTACGTTTTATTTTTAAATTACATTTTCTACTTGCTGTGTACTTGTTCAGTACCGTTACAATGAGAATCCTATGGAGGCGGGCAAGTCTGGCATTGTGACCCAGGGTAATGGCCGGGGAATGAGGGTTTGAATCCGGTGTGGAGCCTGAGCAACGGCTACCACTACACATCCAAGGAGGGCAGCAGGCAGGCATGCACGCCCGCCCCGAGGTAGTGACCAAAAATAACAATACAGGAGGACTATCGAGGGCTTGCTGTATTTGAAATGAATGTACTTTAAATCCTTTAACGAGAACCAGTTAGGGCGGGCAAAGATGACACCATATTTCTTTCACGAGAATCATATGGAGGCGGGCAAGTCTGCCATTTGTGACCCCGGGTAATGGCCGGGGAATGAGGGATGGAATCCGGTGTGGAGCCTGAGCAACAGCTACCACTACACACCCAAGGAGGGCAGCAGGCAGGCATGCATGCCCACCCCGAGGTAGTGACCAAAAATAACAATGCAAGACTCAGGAGGACTTTTGAGGCCCTAATTGTAATGAATCAACTTTAAATCCTTTAACGGGAATCCGTTATGGAGGGCAAGTCTGCCATTGTCACCACGGGTAATGGGCGGGGAATGAAGGTTGGATTCCGGCCCGAAGTGGGAGCCTGCTGAGACCCATGCTGTAGCTGCCCTTAGAGTTGAGCTGAAATTTTCGTAATTTCGCATTACTAAAATTACGCATGCGAAATTTGCGATTACGATGCGAAATTACGGTAGCGTAATTGCCATTAAAATCGTAATTGAAAATACCGTAAGCGTAATTTTCAACGCGTAATTTCGCGTTTCGTTCATGCCGTAATTTCGCATTAAACGCTACCGTAATTTCGCGTTAAACCGTAACGCTCCGTATAATATAAAAAAGGCGCCGACTTTAAGGGTTAATAGCAAAGCCCCCTTAAATGCTAAGAGCCTCAAATTTGGAGAATATATTAAGGAGATCAGGAGGAATAAGAGGAATTTTTTTTTTTCAAAAAGACCTTATAGTTTTTGAGAAAATCGATGTTAAAGTTTCAAAGGAAAAATGTAAACATTTAAAAACCCGCCGACTTTAACGGTTAATAGCAAAGCCTGCTTAAAGTTTAGGAACACCAAATTCCCAGGGTATATTAAGGGGATCAGTGGGAATAAGAGGAAAACATTTTTGCAAAAAGACCTTATAGTTTTTGAGAAAATCGATTTTTAAGTTTCAAGGGCGAAAATGTCTTTTAAATGCGGAAAATGTCAGGTTTTTTTGCACAAGTAACAATAGTGTATTATTTTCATAGATTCCCCCAAGTGGGAAGAGTTTTACTTACTTCGTTCTGAGTGTGGGAAATATAAAAAAAAACGATGTGGGATCCCCCCTCCCAGACCTCTTTAACCCCTTGTCCCCCATGCAGGCTGGGATAGCCAGAATGCGGAGCACCGGCCGCGTGGGGCTCCGCACCCTGACTATACCAGCCCGCATGGTCCATGGATTGGGGGGTCTCGGAAGGGGAGGGGGCAGCCAAGCTTTCCCCTCCCCCTCCGAGCCCTTGTCCAATCCAAGGACAAGGGGCTCTTCTCCACCTCCGATGGGCGGTGGAGGTGGAGGCCGTGATTTCCTGAGGGGGGGGGGTTCATGGTGGAATCTGGGAGTCCCCTTTAAAAAGAGGTCCCAGTCCCCTTTAAAAAGGGGTCCCCCAGATGCCCACCCCCCTCCCAGGAGAAATGAGTATAGAGGTACTTGTACCCCTTACCCATTTCCTTTAAGAGTTAAAAGTAAATAAACACACAAACACTTAGAAAAGGTATTTTAATTGAACAAAAAACATAACCACGAAAAAAGTCCTTTAACCACTTGAGGACCACAGTCTTTCTACCCCTTAAGGACCAGGCACTTTTTTTCCATTCAGACCACTGCAGCTTTCACGGTTTATTGCTCGCTCATACAATCTACCACCTAAATGAATTTTGGCTCCTTTTCTTGGCACTAATAAAGCTTTCTTTTGGTGCTATTTGATTGCTCCTGCGATTTTTACTTTTTATTATATTCAGCAAAAAAGACATGAATTTTGGCAAAAAAATGATTTTTTTAACTTTCTGTGCTGACATTTTTCAAATAAAGTAAAATTTCTGTATACATGCAGCGCGAAAAATGTGGACAAACATGTTTTTGATAAAAAAAAACCCCATTCAGTGTATATTTATTGGTTTGGGTAAAAGTTATAGCGTTTACAATCTATGGTGCAAAAAGTGAATTTTCCCATTTTCAAGCATCTATGACTTTTCTGACCCCCTGTCATGTTTCATGAGGGGCTAGAATTCCAGGATAGTATAAATACCCCCCAAATGACCCCATTTTGGAAAGAAGACATCCCAAAGTATTCACTGAGAGGCATAGTGAGTTCATAGAAGATATTATTTTTTGTCACAAGTAAGCGGAAAATGACACTTTGTGACAAAAAAAAAAAAAAAAGGTTTCCATTTCTGCTAACTTGCGACAAAAAAAAAATGAAATCTGCCACGGACTCACCATGCCCCTCTCTGAATACCTTGAAGTGTCTACTTTCCAAAATGGGGTCATTTGTGGGGTGTGTTCACTGTCCTGGCATTTTGGGGGGTGCTAAATTGTAAGCACCCCTGTAAAGCCTAAAGGTGCTCATTGGACTTTGGACCCCTTAGCGCAGTTAGGCTGCAAAAAAGTGCCACACATGTGGTATTGCCATACTCAGTAGAAGTACTATAATGTGTTTTGGGGTGTATTTTTACACATACCCATGCTGGGTGGGAGAAATATCTCTGTGAATGACAATGTTTTCATTTTTTTTACACACAATTGTCCATTTACAGAGTTATTTCTCCCACCCAGCATGGGTATGTGTAAAAATACACCACAAAACACATTATACTACTTCTCCTGAGTACGGCGATACCACATGTGTGGCACTTTTTTGCACCCTAACTGCGCTAAAGGGCCCAAAGTCCAATGAGTACCTTTAGGATTTCACAGGTCATTTTGCGACATTTGGTTTCAAGACTACTCCTCATGGTTTAGGGCCCCTAAAATGCCAGGGCAGTATAGGAACCCCACAAATGACCCCATTTTAGAAAGAAGACACCCCAAGGTATTCCGTTAGGAGTATGGTGAGTTCATAGAAGATTTTATTTTTTGTCACAAGTTAGCGGAACATGACACTTTGTGAAAAAAACAATTAAAATCAATTTCCGCTAACTTGTGACAAAAAAATAAAAACTTCTATTAACTCACCATACTCCTAACGGAATACCTTTGGGTGTCTTCTTTCTAAAATGGGGTCATTTGTGGGGTTCCTATACTGCCCTGGCATTTTAGGGGCCCTAAACCATGAGGAGTAGTCTGGAAATCAAATTCCGCAAAATGACCTGTGAAATCCTAAAGGTACTCATTGGACTTTGGGCCCTTTAGCGCAGTTAGGGTGCAAAAAAGTGCCACACATGTGGTATCGCCGTACTCTGGAGAAGTAGTACAATGTGTTTTGGGGTGTATTTTTACACATACCCATACTGGGTGGGAGAAATAACTCTGTAAATGGACAATTGTGTGTAAAAAAATCAAAAGATTGTCATTTACAGAAGTATTTCTCCCACCCAGCATGGGTATGTGTAAAAATACACCCCAAAACACATTATACTACTTCTCCCGAGTACGGAAATACCACATGTGTGGCACTTTTTTGCACCCTAACTGCGCTAAAGGGCCCAAAGTCCAATGAGTACCTTTAGGATTTCACAGGTCATTTTTGTTTCAAGACTACTCCTCATGGTTTAGGGCCCCTAAAATGCCAGGGCAGTATAGGAACCCCACTAATGACCCCATTTTACAAAGAAGACACCCAAAGGTATTCCGTTAGGAGTATGGTGAGTTCATAGAAGATTTTATTTTTTGCCACAAGTTAGCGGAAATTGATTTGAATTGTTTTTCTTCACAAAGTGTCATATTCCGCTAACTTGTGACAAAAAATAAAATCTTCTATGACCTCGCCATACACCTAATGGAATACCTTTGGTTGTCTCCTTTCTAGAATGGGGTCATTTGTGGGGTTCCTATACTGCCCTGGCATTTTAGGGGCCCTGAACCGTGAGGAGTAGTCTTGAAACCAAATGTCGCAAAATGACCTGTGAAATCCTAAAGGTACTCATTGGACTTTGGGCCCCTTAGCGCACTTAGGGTGTAAAAAAGTGCCACACATGTGGTACCGCCGTA
This sequence comes from Hyperolius riggenbachi, assembly GCF_040937935.1. Taxonomy (NCBI): domain Eukaryota; kingdom Metazoa; phylum Chordata; class Amphibia; order Anura; family Hyperoliidae; genus Hyperolius; species Hyperolius riggenbachi. Next base: position 199,561,310 of record NC_090652.1, on the reverse strand, counting down.
CTCAGGAGAAGTAGTATAATGTGTTTTGGGGTGTATTTTTACACATACCCATGCTGGGTGGTAGAAATATCTCTGTACATGACAATTGTTTGATTTTTTTTACACACAATTGTCCATTTACAGAGAGATTTCTCCCACCCAGCATGGGTATGTGTAAAAATACACCCCAAAACACATTATACTACTTCTCCTGAGTACGGCGATACCACGTGTGACACTTTTTTTGCAGCCTAGGTGCGCTAAGGGGCCCTACGTCCTATTCACAGGTCATTTTGAGGCATTTGTTTTCTAGACTACTCCTCACGGTTTAGGGCCCCTAAAATGCCAGGGCAGTATAGGAACCCCACAAGTGACCCCATTTTAGAAAGAAGACACCCCAAGGTATTCCATTAGGTGTATGGCTAGGTCATAGAAGATTTTACTTTTAGTCACAAGTTAGTAAAAAATGACACTTTGTGAAGAAAAACCAATAAAAATCAATTTCCGCTAACTTGTGACAAAAAATAAAATATTCTATGAACTCGTCATACACCTAACAGAATACCTTGGGGTATCTTTTTTCTAAAATGGGGTCACTTGTGGGGTTCCTATACCGCCCTGGCATTTTACAGGCCCAAAACCGTGAGTAGTCTGGAAACCAAATGTTTCAAAATGACTGTTCAGGGGTATAAGCATCTGCAAATTTTGATGACAGGTGGTCTATGAGGGGGCGAATTTTGTGGAACCAGTCATAAGCAGGGTGGCCTTTTAGATGACAGGTTGTATTGGGCCTGATCTGATGGATAGGAGTGCTAGGGGGGTGACAGGAGGTGATTGATGGGTGTCTCAGGGGGTGGTTAGAGGGGAAAATAGATGCACTCAATGCACTGGGGAGGTGATCGGAAGGGGGTCTGAGGGGGATCTGAGGGTTTGGCCGAGTGATCAGGAGCCCACACGGGGCAAATTAGGGCCTGATCTGATGGGTAGGTGTGCTAGGGGGTGACAGGTAGTGACAGGAGGTGATTGATGGGTGTCTCAAGGTGTGATTAGTGGGGGGAATAGATGCAAGTAATGCAATGGCGAGGTGATCAGGGCTGGGGTCTGAGGGTGTGGGCGGGTTATTGGGTGCCCTAGGGGCAGATGGGGGTCTAATCTGATGGGTAGCAGTGACAGGGGGTGATTGATGGGTAATTAGTGGGTGTTTAGAGGAGAGAACAGATGCAATGCACTTGGGAGGTGATCTGACTGCGGGTCTGCAGGCGATCGGATGGTGTGTGTGGGTGATCAGATTGCCCGCAAGGGGCAGGTTAGGGACTGATTGATGGGTGGCAGTGACAGGGGGTGATTGATGGGTGGCAGTGACAGGGGGTGATTGATGGGTGATAGGTGATTGGCAGGTGATTGACAGGTGATCAGTGGGTTATTACAGGGGAGAACAGATGTAATTAATGCACTGGTGAATTGATAAGGGGGGGTCAGAGGGCAATCTGAGCGTGTTGGCGGGTGATTGGGTGCCCGCAAGGGGCAGATTAGGGTCTGATCTGATAGGTAAAAGTGACAGGTGGTGATAGGGGGTGATTGATGGGTAATTAGTGGGTGTTTAGAGGAGAGAATAGATGTAAACAATGGATTTGGGAGGTGATCTGATGTCGGATCTGCGGGCGATCTATTGGTGTGGGTGGGTGATCAGATTGCCCGCAAGGGGCAGGTTAGGGGCTGATTGATGGGTGGCAGTGACAGGGGGTGACAGGGGGTGATTGATGGGTGATAGGTGATTGGCAGGTGATTGACAGGTGATCAGTGGGTTATTACAGGGAAGAACAGATGTAATTAATGCACTGGCGAATTGATAAGGGGGGGGGGGGTCTGAGGGCAATCTGAGCGTGTGGGCGGGTGATTGGGTGCCCGCAAGGGGCAGATTAGGGTCTGATCTGATAGGTAACAGTGACAGGTGGTGATAGGGGGTGATTGATGGGTGATTAGTGGGTGTTTAGAGGAGAGAATAGATGTAAACAATGGATTTGGGAGGTGATCTGATGTCGGATCTGCGGGCGATCTATTGGTGTGGGTGAGTGATCAGATTGCCCGCAAGGGGCAGGTTAGGGGCTGATTGATGGGTGGCAGTGACAGCGGGTGACAGGGGGTGATTGATGGGTGATAGGTGATTGACAGGTGATCAGTGGGTTATTACAGGGAAGAACAGATGTAATTAATGCACTGGCGAATTGATAAGGGGGGGTCAGAGGGCAATCTGAGCGTGTTGGCGGGTGATTGGGTGCCCGCAAGGGGCAGATTAGGGTCTGATCTGATAGGTAAAAGTGACAGGTGGTGATAGGGGGTGATTGATGGGTGATTGATGGGTAATTAGTGGGTGTTTAGAGGAGAGAATAGATGTAAACAATGGATTTGGGAGGTGATCTGATATCGGATCTGCGGGCGATCTATTGGTGTGGGTGGGTGATCAGATTGCCCGCAAGGGGCAGGTTAGGGGCCGATTGTTGGGTGGCAGTGACAGGGGGTGATTGATGGGTGATTGACAGGTGATTGACAGGTTATCAAGGGGGATAGATGCATACAGTACACAGGGGGGGGGGGTCTGGGGGGGTCCTGGGGAGAATCTGAGGGGTGGGGGTTGATCAGGAGGGGGCAGGGGGCAGGGGGGGGGATAAAAAAAAATAGCGTTGACAGATAGTGACAGGGAGTGATTGATGGGTTATTAGGGGGGTGATTGGGTGCAAACAGGGGTCTGGGGGTGGGCAGGGGGGGGGTCTGAGGGGTGCTGTGGGCGATCAGTGGGCGGGGGGGGGCAGATCAGTGTGTTTGGGTGCAGACTAGGGTGGCTGCAGCCTGCCCTGGTGGTCCCTTTGGACACTGGGACCACCAGGGCAGGAGGCAGCCTGTATAATACACTTTGTATACATTACAAAGTGTATTATACACTTTGTAGCGGCGATCGCGGGGTTAACATCCCGCCGGCGCTTCCGTATGGCCGGCGGGATGTTACGGCGGGTGGGCGGAGCCAGTTGCCGGGGGAAGCGCGCGTCATTGATCAATGACGCGATCGCTCCCCCGGCATAGGAAAAGGACGCAACGCCCTAAGGCGTATTGCGGTCCTTAAGGCATCCACTTTGCCGCCGCCCATGGGCTGTGGGCGGTCGGCAAGTGGTTAATATTCTTAAATAACCATCAATACTTACCTGTCCCTTTAAATAAATGATCCCTCGAAATAGCCTCGGAAATGTTCTATCAGTTACAATGTAACAAAGTTATTACAATGTAACAACTTTGTTACATTGTAACTACGCTGCACCCGACGTCACTCGCCGCCGCCGCATACGCGTCTGCGCTGCACGACCCGACAGAGCTCTGAGCTATATAGCTCAGAGAGCTCTCTAAAGCATCTTTGTATTTTGGCTCCAAGGAGCCCCATTGGTCCTTAGCAGACCAATGGGGTTCCTTCAAATCAGAAGAAACCCCATTGGTCTGCTAAGGACCGATGGGGCTCCTTGGAGCCCAAATACAAAGATGCTTTAGAGAGCTCTGAGCTATATAGCTCAGAGCTCTGTCGGGTCCGTGCAGGACGCTAAGTCCCCGCAGCTCCCGCTGCCCTCCCCGCCTCTCCCACATGTCACCCACATGTGACCCACATGTGGGTGACAGATGTGGGCGGGGTGACAGCGGGAGCCTACGGGGACTTAGCGTCCTGCACGGACTATGCTGCGGCGGCTGAGCGGCGAGTGACGTCGGGTGCGGCGTAGTTACAATGTAACAAAGTTGTTACATTGTAATAACTTTGTTACATTGTAACTGATAGAACATTTCCGAGGATATTGCGTGGGATCATTTATTTAAAGGGACAGGTAAGTATTATTGGTTAATTAAGAATATTAAAGGACTTTTTTCGTGGTTATGTTTTTTGTTCAATTAAAATACTTTTTCTAAGTGTTTGTGTGTTTATTTACTTTTAACTCTTAAAGGAAATGGGTAAGGGGTACAAGTACCTCTATACTCATTTCTCCTGGGAGGGGGGTGGGCATCTGGGGGACCCCTTTTTAAAGGGGACTCCCAGATTCCACCATGAACCCCCCCCCCCCCCAGGAAATCGCGGCCTCCACCTCCACCGCCCATCGGAGGTGGAGAAGAGCCCCTTGTCCTTGGATTGGACAAGGGCTCGGAGGGGGAGGGGAAAGCTTGGTGGCCCCTCCCCTTCCGAGACCCCCCAATCCATGGACCATGCGGGCTGGTATAGTCAGGGTGCGGAGCCCCACGTGGCCGGTGCTCCGCATTCTGGCTATCCCAGCCTGCATGAGGGACAAGGGGTTAAAGAGGTCTGGGAGGGGGGACCCCACGTCGTTTTTTTTTATATTTCCCACACTCAGAACGAAGTAAGTAAAACTCTTCTCACTTGGGGGAATCTATGAAAATAATACACTATTGTTACCTGTGCAAAAAAACCTGACATTTTCCGCATTTAAAAGACATTTTCGCCCTTGAAACTTAAAAATCGATTTTCTCAAAAACTATAAGGTCTTTTTGAAAAAATGTTTTCCTCTTATTCCCACTGATCCCCTTAATATACCCTGGGAATTTGGTGTTCCTAAACTTTAAGCAGGCTTTGCTAATAACCGTTAAAGTCGGCGGGTTTTTAAATGTGTACATTTTTCCTTTGAAATTTTAACATCGATTTTCTCAAAAACTATAAGGTCTTTTTGAAAAAAAAAATTTCCTCTTATTCCTTCTGATCTCCTTAATATATTCTCCAAATTTGAGGCTCTTAGCATTTAAGGGGGCTTTGCTATTAACCCTTAAAGTCGGCGGCTACCTAACATTGATCCATGTGTCAACTTTTCCGCTTTGAGAGCATGGCCATACGCATTAATTTTGTAATACCCGTTGCAATGCGAAAATTACGCTTACGCGAAATTTCGCGAAATCCTTCTTCATTACGATTATGTACTTACGGCCATAAACGTAATTACACTAATTACGCAAAATTTCGCTAAATCGTAATTACGCCATTACGCTCATTTCTAGCTGCCCTGACCGTGCTATGCAGACCAGGCATCTGTGGTCAGATGGACCCTTGACCCAGCGGAAGACAAACCAAGTCGAAAGCATTTGCCAAGAATGTTTTACGGAGGGCAAGTTTTTTGCCATTTTTTTAAATTGTTTGAAACTGTAGATGGTTGTATTTTTCAATTGTTTTAAAATGTAGATGGTTGTATTTTTAAATTGTTTGAAACTGTAGATGGTTGTATTGCGTTCCGGAGTTGGAGCCTGAGCAACGGCTACCACCACACATCCAGGCAAGGAGGGCAGCAGGCAGGCATGCACACCTGGTAGTGACCAAAAATAACAATACAGGACTCAGGAGGACCTTTTGAGGCCCTAATTGTAATGAATCAACTTTAAATCCTTTAACGGATGGAGAGGTGCCCGCCCCTTGCGGGCATATCACTTACTAGAGGGGAGCTCTTGGCTGGGCATAGCCGAGTTAGAGACCAAACTACAATTATCCTCACTGGATCCCTGGTCTCTGATTCAATTTAAACATTACTTACTCAGTCTGGGAAATAGACAATGCTTCACTCGAAATCATACGCCATTTGAGCTACTTTGCGATGGGGAGGGCTGTGTCACTAAGGGGATCTCTCAAATATATACCATGCTTATCACAAATCCCTCATTAACTATTTCTTTAAGATCCAAGTGGGAGACCTCCCTAGATCAAACTTTTTCAGACACTCAATGGCGTAAGATTCTTATTCTGGCCCACAAATGCTCTACTTCAGCTAGAATCCAGGAATCAGGCTACAAAATTTTAATGCAGTGGTACCGCACACCAGAAAGGCTACATCAAATCTTCCCTGAGTCCAGTTCCTTATGCTGGAGATGCGGGACACATACGGGAACCCTGATACACATATTTTGGAGCTGCCCAGCCCTTGGCCCATTCTGGGATGCCATAAAGACCATTATCACGCAGGTAACTGGGGTCGAGGCCTCCGAAGATCCTGCCTATTATCTGCTGCATAACACACCGAGAACACTTGGGAAATATAAGAAATCCCTTTCCAAACATTTGATTAATGCGGCCCGCATAATTATCGCCAGACATTGGAAGTCACCCCAGGCCCCTTCAATAGCTGAATGGCTGCTCGAGATTAAAGCAACCGAACGCATGGAGGACCTATCACACACAATCTATTCAAAAAACGAACAGTTCTTGAAAACATGGAGACCTTGGTTTGAATTTACTGAATCTGATGAATATAAAAATAGAATGGGGAATTAACACACCCCCCATCCCACTACCCTGGCGTAGTGTGAGCGTCTTGTTTTATATAAGATATGATGGAGACTCTTTGAAACCAAAAATTGTATACAGGCATCTGTGATTCCCTGTACATCTGGGGCCGGCCGGACCTTCTCTCTCTTTCTCTTCTTTTCTTCTTACTGTGTTTGTGTTGTCTTCTGTCTTGTCTTGTATTGTCTTTTGCTCTGAACCAGCTCTAACAGGGAAATAAACGTACCTGGACAGCTTGAACCGAGATATCTTAGGTGGGTGGATCCTGAGTGTATGTTCCCTTTGGGCCTCAGGTGCACCAGAAATATTGAAACCTAAGTGGAACCCTTTCCGGTTTACTAAATCATACACATGGGGGCAGCCATGTGTTACAGAGAAGCGATGTTATTGCTAATTTCTCATTGTCATTTAAAATAGAATACCTGTCTTAGCTGAAATGTTTTAGATATATTCACTGTGCCCTGTTATTATTGGCATGGTGACGCTGGTTGGTCACCTGGTCATTGTAAAACATGTGAATTTCGGGCGCGATGTGAAGCGCTTTGTGTCTTTTTGTTATTATTGTTAAACAAAAACTTTTTTCAAAAATAAAAATCTTTAAAAAAAAAATCCTTTAACGGGAATCCGTTATGGAGGGCAAGTCTGATGGTGCCTTCACTGCGATTCACCAGGTTGGTATCCGGCGAGAATCTGTTATGGAGGTCAAGTCTGCCATCGTGACCACTGACCATGGCTAATGGCGGGGGAACCCTTCCTGGTGTGCTTCCGGTCCGGAGTTGGAGCCTAACAAATGGCTCCCACCACACATCCAGGCAAGGAGGGCAGCAGGCAGGCATGCCCACCCCGAGGTAGTGACCAAAAATAACAATACAGGACTCAGGAGGACCTTTTGAGGCCCTAATTGTAATGAATCAACTTTAAATCCTTTAATGGGAATCCGTTATGGAGGGCAAGTCTGCCTTCCATTCAAGTGCAAGTTATGCACTGACTGCCAGGTATAATGTGCAGTCACAGATGCAGTGAAAGGTATGCAGTGACTGCAAACAGCCGTTTGTGTAGTGACGGCCGTGCTGGACTGGTGCGCACCGTGACGAGAGTGCAGGTGATGGTGGCTTTTCAGCCCATATGGTCTCCCGGCTGATGTAGCTGAATGACAGAACAGTGACTGTCCAGCTGATCAATTTTGGTCTGACTACAATGAAACAACGACCTTATTATCTTTGGTGTGCCACCCCCACCCGAGACACTCATATAGCCGGCGGTCATTGCTTCATTGTGATACGCAAGCCCCTTCACCGCGGCGAGGTAATGATCACGAAGGGGGATGGGCACATGTACATGCCTTTTGTTTTTTTGTTGCAGCCGCCTGCAGTTCAGCCAGAAAAATTAGGCAGGCATGTGCACGCCCCAGAAAAATTAGTATAGCGGCCGCTGCTAGCAGCGGCCTTAAAAATTCTGGAATCCGCCTAGAGTCCTGGACCCTGGTGGTGGTGGCGGAGAAGGCAGTCAAGCGGCCTGCAGGCAGAGATGCTGTGTGTGGGGACTGACTTAGTCTTCGGTCGTGCAATAGCCCTCAGGGATCCATGCCTCATTCATTTTGATAAAGGTCAGGTACTGACACTGTCATGACTTCTCTTCTCAGTGACAATGCCTCCAGCTGCACTGAAGGTCCTTTCTGACAGGACGCTTGCGGCAGGGCAAGAGAGAAGTTGTATGGCAAATTGGGACAGCTCTGGCCACAGGTCAAGCATGCGCAACCAGTAGAGCAAGGGTTCATCCTCGCTGCTCACAGTCGCAGTGTGTACATCCACACTTAAGGCCAGGTAGACGGCTACCTGCCGGTCCAGGCGTTGGTTGAGGGTGGATCCCGAAGGGCTACTGCGAGGCGTTGGACTAAAGAATGTCCGCATTTCTGACATCACCCCGAGATCGCTGGAGCGTCCTGTCCTTGCCTGCGTGGGCTGGTGAGGAGGAGGAGGATTACTGCCAGTGGTACCTTTATTGCGTTGTACTGTCACATCACCCTTAAATGCATTGTAAAACATCATTGACAGCTTGTTCTGCAAGTGCTGCATCCTTTCCGCCTTGTGTTGAGTTGGTAACAGGTCTGCCACTTTGTGCCTGTACCGAGGGTCTAGTAGCGTGGCCACCCAGTATAGGTCATTCCCCTTGAGTTTTTTGATACGGGGGTCCCTCAACAGGCTGGCCAACATGAAAGAGGCCATCTGCACAAAGTCAGATCCAGACGTACTCTCCATCTCCTATTGCTGTTCCACAGTGACGTCACGCAACTCCTCTTCCTCCCCCCAGCCACAAACAATACCACGTGGAGCAGCAGAAGCCCCCTGTGATGGATGCTGCGGTTGTTTTTCTGCCGCCGCCGCCGCCGCCTCTTCCTCCTCCACAGAAACACCTTCCTCATAATCGTCATCCGAGTCTGACTCCTCTCCTTCCCCAAACGACTCCTCTTCTTCCTCCTCCTCCGCCTCTGTGGTGCCACAGGTGTCGAGGAAAGATGTGGTTCGGATGTAAATCACTCCCATGAATCCTCCTGCCATAGCTGTTCCTGTTCCTGCTCCTCCACAGCTTCATCCACCACTCTACGCACGGCACGCTCCAGGAAGTACGCGTAGGGGATCAAGTCGCTGATTGTGCCTTCAGCGCGACTCACCAGGTTGGTCACCTCCTCAAACGGCCGCATGGTCCTGCATGCATTTCGCATCAGTGTCCAGCTGTTGAGCCACAACATCCCCATCTTCCCAGATTGTGTCCTTCTACTGTAGTTGTACAGGTACTGGGTGACGGCTTTCTCCTGGTCTAGCAGGCGAGAGAACATGAGCAGGGTGGAATTCCAGCGAGTTGGGCTATCGCATATCAAGCGTCTCACCGGCAAGTCTTTTTTCCGCTGAATGTCCGCAAAGCGTGCCATGGCCGTATAAGACTGCCTGAAATGCCCACACAACTTCCTGGTCTGCTTCAGGATGTCCTCTAAGCCTGGGTACTTTGAGACAAATCTTTGCACGACCAGATTCATCACATGTGCCATGCAGGGTACATGTGTCAGCTTTCCTAAATTCAAAGCGGAAAGGAGATTGCTGATGTTGTCACACACCACGTTGCCGATCTCCAGCTGGTGCGGGGTCAGCCATTGCTCCACCTGTTTGTTAAGAGCAGCCAGGAGAGCTGCTCCAGTGTGACTCTCCGCTTTGAGGCAAGACATGTCTAGAATTGCGTGACACTGTCGTACCTGGTATGCAGCGTAGGCTCTGGGGAGATGAGGCGGTGTAGCTGGAGAGGAAGAAGAGATGGCAGCACCGCTAGAGTTCAACTGACACTCAGCCAAGGAGGAGGAGGAGGTTGACAGCGAAGATGATGTAGCTGGAGGAGAAGGAGAGGAGGTGGCAGGAGGCCTGCCTGCAAGCCGTGGAGGTGTGACAAGTCGGTCCGCTGCGCAGCCACGTACTCCCTGCTTGCTGCCATCGGTCACCAGGTTGACCCAATGGGCTGTGTACGTAATGTAGCGGCCCTGCCCGTGCTTGGCAGTCCAGGCATCCGTGGTCAGGTGGACCCTTGACCCAATGCTCTTCGCAATAGATGACACCACTTGCCTCTGAACTGCACGGTACAGTTTGGGTATGGCCTTTCGTGAAAAATAAGTGCGGCCTGGTATCTTCCACTGCAGTGTCCCAATGACCACAAATTTACGGAAAGCCTCTGACTCCACCAGCTTGTATGGTAATAGCTGGCGAGCTAATAGTTCCGCCACACCATCTGTCAGACGCCGGGCAAGAGGGTGACTGGCCGAAATTGGCTTCTTCCGCTCAAAGACTTCCTTCACGGACACCTGGCTACTGCTGTGGGCAGAGGAGCAGGAACCGCTCAAGGGCAGAGGCGTTGTGAAGGAGGGTGGCTGTGAAGGTTCAAGGGAGAAAGCGGATGAAGATGATGCACCTGAAGGAGGAAGAGGAGAAGGAGGGTGGCTTGTCTTTTGAGGGGTGCTGCTTTTCCTCAGGTGTTCTTCCCATAGCTGTTTGTGCATTTTCTCCAGGTGCCTTCGTAAGGCACTTGTCCCTACGTGAGTGTTGGTCTTTCCACGGCTCAATTTTTGGAGGCAGAGAGAACAGATGGCTTTGCTCCTATCTGAGGCACACACCATCAAATATTTCCAAACCGCTGAGCCCCCCTGGGGTGATGGCACTACGGTGGCATCAACAGCTGACCTTGAAGTGCATGTTGGCTGGCTGGCCATAGCTGGCGATACATGGCGCCGGACACTGCCCCCAGCTGTTTTTGAGGACGAGCTTCCTCTGCTTCTATCATGGAGTCATCTCCTCCTACTCCTCTCTGGCTCCCCCTCTGAACTGTCCCCCTGGTCATCTCCTCTATTGGGAACATACGTGACATCCGTATAATCATCATCATAATCCTCCTGCCCAGCTTCGCTTTCCTCAGACAACTCCACAACTGCACCAACTTCAGGTGGTTCATCATGCCCCTCCTCACACGTTACGTCCATACTATCGCCACCTAACTCAGACGTATGAGGTGGTGTACCTGCGCCTTCTTGTTGTTGTTGCAGTAGTGGCTGTGAATCAGTGATTTCACCACCAGCACCACCAAATAACTCCTGCGAAGTGTCAAATGCAGCGGATGTGGTGCTTGTTGTAGCGCTTGTGGCTGCGGGAGATGAGGTGTTCTGTGTTAAATACTCAAGCACGTCCTCACAATTTTGGGAAGTGATGGCACGTGTCTTCTTCTGAGCACTGTACTTTGGGCCAGGTCCGCACGAAATTACAGCAACACCACCTCGCACAGACCTGCCAGTGCCAGGTGGCCTTCCTCTGGGTCTGCCTCGACCTCTTCCTCTACCTGGTTTGTCCATTTTGTCCATCTCGGGGGAAGCTAGGTATATGCAGTGAGGTGAGTTCACTCAACAGAAAAGGTAGATATGCAGTGAGGTGAGTTCACTCAACCCAAAAGGTAGTTATATATGCAGTGAGGTGAGTTCACTGAACACAAAAGGTAGCTATGTGCAGTGAGGTGAGTTCACTCAACCCAAAGGTAGTTATATTTGCAGTGCGGTGATTTCACTGAACACAACAGGTAGTTAGATGCAGTCAGCTGAGTTCACTCAACACAAAGGTAGTTATATATGCAGTGAGGTGAGTTCACTCTACAGAAAAGGTAGATATGCAGTGAGGTGCGTTCACTCAACCCAAAAGGTAGTTATATATGCAGTGAGGTAAGTTCACTGAACACAAAAGGTAGCTATATGCAGTGAGGTGAGTTCACTCTACCCAAAGGTAGTTATATATGCAGTGAGGTGAGTTTACTGAACACAAAAGGTAGCTATATGCAGTGAGCTGAGTTCACTCAACCCAATGGTAGTTATATATGCAGTGAGGTGAGTTCACTGAACACAACAGGTAGTTAGATGCAGTCAGCTGAGTTCACTCAACCCAAAGGTAGTTATATATGCAGTGAGGTGAGTTCACTCTACAGAAAAGGTAGATATGCAGTGAGGTGAGTTCACTCAACTTAAAAGGTAGTTATATGCAGTGAGGCAAGTTCACTCAACACAAAAGGTAGTTATGTGCAGCGAGGTCGGTTCACTCAACACAAACGTAGGTGTATGCAGTGATGAGGTGGGTTAACTAAGCACAACAGGTACTAGTAGTAGGTAAATGCAGTACTGGGTGGGTAGTACAATGTGCAGCTGCCTGTCACACACACAGGTGGTCACTGAATGTGCTGCTGAATGCTGGTGGGCTGCTGGCAGTGGGACACACACATTATGAATTAGCAATGCTGTCTAAGCAACACATGTGTCTCACACACACAGGTAGTCACTGAATGTGCTGCTGCTGCTGCTGGCAGTGGGACACACAGTATGAATTAGCAATGCTGTCTAAAAAACACAAGTGTCAGTTTCAAACACAGAAAAAAAAATTGATCACACGAGCAGGATGAGCTCTGAAAAGAGCTATTATAGCAATAAGATTCAGCTAGGAGCAAGCTAAGAAGGCAAGAGCCTGACTAATCTGTCCCTAGGAGAACAAGTCTGCAGCAGCTGTCCCTAGTCTGTCTCTAGCAGGCACACGAGTGAGGCTAATGGCTGCCGGAGCCTGCCTTATATAAGGGGGGGGGGTGGGGCTCCAGGGCTTAGTATAGCTGGATTGGCTACAATGCGCCTGCTGACTGTGATGCAGAGGGTCAAAGTTGACCCTCATAGAGCATTATGGGGCGAATCGAACTTCCGGGAAAGTTCGCCTTCGCCGGCGAAGGCGAACCACCCGAAGTTCGCCTGGAACCGTTTGCCGGCGAACCGTTCGGCCCATCTCTAAAGCCAGGTACTCCCTGCTTGCCAGCGGTCACCAGGTTGACCCAATGGGCTGTGTAAGTAATGTACCTTACCGTGCTTGGCAGACCAGGCATCCGTGGTCAGATGGACCCTTGACCCAACGCTGTGTGCCAGAGATGACACAACTTGCCTTTCAACTTCATGGTACAGTTTGGGTATCGCCTTTTTTGAGAAATAATTGCGGCCTAGTATCTTCCACTGCGGTGTCCCTATGGCCACAAATTTTTGGAAGGCCTCAGAGTCCACCAGCTGGTATGGTAATAGCTGGCGAGCTAACAGTTCCGTCAAGCTAGCTGTCAGATGCCAGGCATGGGGTTGACTGGCAGACATTGGCTTCTTCCACGTAAGGCAGTTGTCCATACGCGGCTGTTGGCCTTTCCATGGCTCAATTTTTGAAGGCAGAGAGAACAGATGGCATTGCTCTGAACTACGGCAGACACACTAAAAAATTTCCAAACCGCTGAGCCCCACTGGGGTGATGGCACTATGGTGGCATCAGCAGCTGACGTTGAAGGGTATGTTGGCTTGCTGTCAATAGGTGGCGATACATGGCGCCGGACACTGTCACCAGCTGTTTCTGATGACGAGCTCCCCCTGCTTCTTTCAGGAACTCGTCCTACTCCTCTCTGACTCCCCCTCTGAACTGTCCCCTTGGTCATCTTGTCTCTTAGGAACCCACGTGGCATCTGTATCATCATTATCATCATAATCATCCTCCCCAGCTTTGCTTGTCTCAGACACCTCATAAACTGCACCAACAGCAAGTACTTCATCCTCCTCCTCCTCACATGTTACGTCCATAGTGTCGCCTAACTCAGACATATGAGGTGGTGTAACTTGCTTAGCGCCTTCATCTGGTTGTAACAATAATGTCTGTGAATCAGTTAATTCCCCACCAAATACTCCTGCGAAGTGTCAAATGCAGAGGATGTGGTGCTTGTAGTAGCGCTGGTGGCTGTGGAAGATGAGGTGTTCTGTGTTAAATAGTCAACCACGTCCTGACAATCTTGGGAGTTAATGGGACGTGCCTTCTTCTGAGCACTGTACTTTGGTCCACACGAAATCACGTCAGCATGACCTCGAACAGACCTGCTGGGTGGCCTGCCTCTGGGTCTGCCCCTGCCTCTGCCTCTACCTGTTTTGTCCATATCGGGGGGGATGACACAATGTGCAGCTGTCACACAGGTGCAGTTAACAGGTATGCATGGACTGGTATATTACACAGCGTGCAGTCACACAGGTACTGTGTACAATTATGAAATGACTGGTATTACAAATTTGCAGCTGTTACACACACAGGTACCGTGAACAGGTGCAGTTACACTGCGTGCGGTCACGTAGGTAGGTAGGTGCACTGAAGAACAGGTGGGTAGGCAGTGATTGGTATTACAAATGTGCAGCTGTCACACACACACACGCAGGTACCGTGAACAGGTGCAGTGACACTGCGTGCGGTCACGTAGGTAGGTAGGTGCACTGAACAACAACAGGTGGATATGCAGTGATTGGTATTACAAATGTGCACCTGTCACACACACACACAGGGGCCGTGAACAGGTGCAGTGACACTGTATGTGGTCACGTAGGTAGGTAGGTACACTGAACAACAGGTGGGTATGCAATGATTGGTATTACAAATGTGCACCTGTCACACACACAGGTACTGTGAACAGGTGCAGTGACACTGTGTGTGGTCACGTAGGTAGGTAGGTGCACTGAACAACAACAGGTGGGTATGCAGTGATTGGTATTACAAATGTGCACCTGTCACACACACACACACACACACACACACACACGTACTGTGAACAGGTGCAGTGACACTGCGTGCGGTCACGTAGGTTGGTAGGTGCACTGAACAACAGGTGGGTATGCAGTCATTGGTATTACAAATGTGCACCTGTCACACACACACACACACACACACAGGTACCATGAACAGGTGCAGTGACACTGCGTGCGGTCACGTAGGTAGGTAGGTAGGTATGTGCACTGAACTACAAGAGGTGGGTATGCAGTGATTGGTATTACAAATGTGCACCTGTCACACACACACACACACACACACACACACAGGTACCGTGAACAGGTGCAGTGACACTGCGTGCGGTCACGTAGGTTGGTAGGTGCACTGAACAACAACAGGTGGGTATGCAGTGATTGGTATTACAAATGTGCAGCTGCCTGTCACACACACAGGTAGTCACTGAATGTGCTGGGTCTCGCCTTTATATGCAACACAAGTGTCTGTTGGACACACACACACACTAAAAAAAAATAGATCACAAGAACAGCATTAGCTCTCAAAAAAGCAGTTGAGGATGAGGGGTGCTTTTTAGCAATAAGATCAGCAAGAAGGAGCAAGCTAACAAGCCTAACACAAGAGCCTAACTAAGCTTCCCTTATGTCAGCAGCAGCAAGGTTCTCTCCCTTCTCTAATTACTGCAGCCACACGAGTGAGAGTAATGGCTGATGCTGCCTGCGTTTTATAAGGGGGGTGGCTCCAGGAGGTAGTGTAGCCTGATTGGCTACCCTGTGCCTGCTGACTGTGATGTAGAGGGTCAAAGTTGACCCTAATGATGTAGTATAGGGGATCGCAAAAGCGAACCACTGAAGTTCGCGCGTATAAGTGTCTACAGCATACCTTTTTCAAAAATGGGCATTATACATTGCATGTTAGCTGTTGAATTCATGTAGTGTAGAAAATCAATAAAAAATGTTTACTTCATTCCGATGATGAAGGATGTTCATGTCAAAGTGCTTGTGTTTTTAAATGTGTATGGCAATGAGTACCTGAACAGTGGACAGCATAATGCGAAATACTTATTCACAAGAAAAAAAATAAAACACCCTCTGGGAACAATGTAATTTGCAGAATCTGTAGTTGCAGTGTAAAACACGAAGGAAAAGCAATTTGCAGTCTGATCTACAGTATACTCTGACTTTTCCAGAGACTTTACTGTAGCAGAAAAACAACATAATTGATAACAGAGAGTGCTTTTATCAAACAGGACAGGTGTATTATGGGGTGTATATGGAGAATCCTAAAGAGTGCACACTTTGTATTATTCTGTGATTTCATAGCTCCTTTTCAGAGTGGTTATCACTTGAGTTACTTACATTGTGTAAGGTTAGAGGAACTCCAGTGAAAATAATGTAATAAAAAAGTGCTTAATTTTTACAATAATGATGTATAAATGGTTTAATCAGTGTTTGCTCATTTTAAAAACTTTCCTTTCCCTGATGTTAAAAAAGTGGAATTCATTCAGCTTAGGTTGGTTGTTTCTTTTTCTGAAGTCCAAAGTGAATTGAATACATGTGGGTATTCCAGGAAAGATTTGAGTCAGATCACTTGATCTGCTGCATGCTTGTTCAGGGTCTGTGGTCAGAAGTATTAGAGGCAGAGGATCAGCAGGACAGCCAGGCAACTTGTATTGTATAAAAGGAAATAAATATGTTTACCTGCATATCCTTCTCTCCTCCGGTTCTTCATAAATCAGAACAGAGGTATGCAAATCTTTCCTCATGCCTTAGGAACAATGCATTTTAACATGAATAATGCCAAGCTGGGATCAGGTGGCAGCAGAAGTGGTACTGAATCCACACTACTTCTTGTATGTGGCATTATTAGATTGGGATCCTGGCTGTTTTTATAAGGAAACTGGGAACTGTCCCTGTGTTTGTCTTATGTATAATTCTGTAAAAATAAATACAGTATATTATTCAAATAGTACTTTACTACTGCTACTTTTCTTTATTTATGTAGTGAGAGCAGAGTGGTGCTGGTGCATGTGCTTAAAGAAAACCTGAACTGAAAATTAAACGTCAAAATAAGCATACACAAGTTATACTTACCTTCCATGTAGTCTACTCCGCAGTGTCTTTCTCCTCTCCTGCATCCTGTTTGTTCACTGTGATCAAGGGAATTTTCCGTCCTCCATTTTGAAAATGGCCATTACCCATAACAGCTTTCTGGTCAGCACACTGTTAAACTGTAACATCGCCCACTTGAGCCATAGGGAAACATGGACATTACCTGGTACATCAGTTTTCCTATCAGCTATAACTGACAGCAACTGATATTTTACTGACAGCAACTGATATATTTCAGATCTGACAAAATATTGTCAGAACTGGAAGGGATTATTGTCAGAAAAAAATGGTGAGCTTCTGAGAGGAACTGATGGCAAGGTAACTATGCAATGTTCATTTGAAGTTACCTCGTGTGTTTATTTTAAATATTTTTACTCAGTACAAGTTCTCTTTAAGTTGACATTACATTGTGAAGGTATACCTGACCTGAGGCAAACCTACCTAAGGTAATAACAGAGGTATACACATGCTTGGTCCACATATTGCAGTGCTTTGTCCATTGCTCTATTTGTTCCCTATAATCACTTTTTGAAAAATGTGACTTTTGGCTTGAGTCAAATTTTCACACAGTAATGAAGAGTCTTCCCTGACACTTAAGGGGAGTGAATGGGGCGAGACAGAGGAAGAAATGGAAAGTGTTAACATCACTTCAAGCCTGCTTCTTAAGATAGCTTACTTTTTTATAGAATAGAACTTGCAATGAAGATAATAATTCATTTCAATTTAACTCGTGAAATGTGTAAATAATTCTGTGAATTATTGTAGGCAAAGAGGTAGTATATATGCTTGTAAGCTGCATGTTTTCTCTTTATACTACTGTATAAGAGCAGTAATGTAGAGTTATATTTACAAAGTACAATGGGAAGTGTTGCCTTTGCTTATGATAGGTACGCCTCACATTCACACAAGCTATCTGTATTGAAAGCATAAGGTCAAGCCTCTGCACATATCAGTTGCAGGCAGTCTATGAATTCTATTTCAGGCATAGTATCATCATCTAATACACTGTGAATGCTTGCTGAGTATCATGACAATTATTGTTTGCAGTGTAGTTAAGTTATCCATCTTGCTGTGCTGGAGAATGACTGTTAGATGGGGAGAGCAAACAAAGGGACATATATGAAAAGGATCATTGAACACTGCGAGAATGTTTGCTTCACTTTCCTTATATTGAACTCTGGGTACCTGCCTATCAAATGCCATGATCCAAAGCCAAGCACCCTGAAGAAGCTTTTCTGATAGGCATGCTCTAACCACTAGAGGTAGCAGTTTGGTATACAGAGACTGGTTTCTCATTCATCATAACGGAGCTTCAGTCTCCATAGACAAATTTAGTTTCTTTTGATGGCCAAAAGGGGCAACCAGGAGCAACACCAGAAACACCCACCCGAATTCTCTTTCTGTATAATTTAATTTTGTCAAACAAAAAGCTGTAATGGTTTTGTAATATGGTTAGAGGCTGCTGCTTGGTATGAATGATTTTAACACAGTGCAATTTCTAATAGCATTAGCCCTCTTAAGACCGGCATATCGATGGCAAAACATATGGCATGTCGCAAAACTATGGAGAACTATGGAAAATAACTGCTGTATTATCATTTCAATTTCAAGCAAAATTGTAACTGCATAATTGCACACAGGAGAAACAACATTTTTGCTGCACAAATAGTTTCTGATAAATAAAGGGTTTTTTTGCAGTGGAAGAAAGATAATCAGGAACAAGCTTGCAAGTGGGTACTCCCTGGGCATAGGAGGATGCAGCCCCCACTTCCTAACACACATCTACCTTCCCTTGCCATTGCAGTGACTATCTCTGTGTGATGATTGGTGTCAGCAACACAGATTTTTCTGATTATTGGTGATCTGCAGTATCACCAATAATACAGATGCTATACCTGATTATGTGGTGTTCTGCAGAATCACCAATAATACTAGTATAGCTAGACACAGGACACCTAATGTGGTATAGTGTTTGGTGCAACAGTAATAAGAAAAGTTATCTCCAGAGGAGCGGGAGATACAGACAATATTGCAGCCAAGGCTCCACTGAGGGGCAGGGGATTCAAATTGCACTGCAGCCAGTGGACGCCTGAGAAGCAGGGACCACTGGCGGTGTTAGAGAGTATGATCACCTGAAGGGCAGGTGATCAAGACTAAGCTATAGCCTAGGATCCCCTGAGGAGCAGGGAATACAGACTGTACTGCAGTTAAGAATTCCCTGAGGAGCAGGGAATTCAGATAGTACTGCAGCCAGTGGACACCTGAGGATCAGGGACCACTGACTGTGCTGCAAGGGTGGTCACAGGTGGAATGAGTGATTATGACTGTACTACAGCCAAGGATTCCCTGAGGAGCAGGGAATCAGACTGTACTGCAGCCGGTGGACCCCGAGGAGCAGGGACAACTGACTGTGCTGCAAGATGATCTCCTGAGGAGCAGGTGATCAACAGACACTGCTTGCAGCTAACAGACACCTGAGGAACAAGTGTCACAGACAGTACAGCAAGGCTGATCACCTAAGGGTTAGGTGACAGCCCTTGAGATTTCCCTCACTAGTGGCAAGACCCACTAGTGAGGATAGAAAGGTCAGACAAGCAAGGTCAGCAATGAACGGACAGACACAGTACAGAGGCGGAAGACTGATTCAGTATCAAGGTACAGGCAGTGTCGGCAACAGTTATCAGATAGGCAGAAGTACCGAATCAGTAAGCAAGAGAGTAGTCAGGAAAGCGAGAGATCATAACAGATAAACAGTAGTAATATAGTAATATCCTAGTCTAGGTGTGAAGTCCTTGGTTTCAACACCTGGGAACTAGACTAACAGATGTACAGAAGCAATATAGCAATATCCTAGTCTAGGTGTGAAGTGCTTGGTTTCAACACCTGGGAACTAGACTAAAGAATGGTACACAAGTCTTATAATACAATAGTACTTAAAGCTATCAACGGAATCTGACTAAGTGTGAATTCCCAGCTCCGGCTGGTTCTAACACACTGTAAGATCTGACTAGGGTCTGAGCGCTCACACGTAAGCATTCGCAACAGCAGACAACTTGCAACTGACAGGCAAGACCTATAAATACCCAGAGCGCTCCACAGCGCCGCCCCAGTCACTCAGCCAATCCGGAGCATAGCTGGAGTCAGCTGACCGGCTTGATCAGCTAACTCCCCTTCTACTTGCATAAAGGTCCTGTCGCCTGGCGCACGCGCGCGTAGCTCTAAATCTGTGTGCACTAGAAGGACCAGGCGAACCAGCAGCATGTAGCTGAGTGGCAGAAGCCGCCGGCTGGAACGCGGAGATGGCCGCCATGCCGCTTGCCCATGCGGCGACATTTCCGCTATTCTTTACACTCTGCTGTTAAAGTGTACCTGAGATACCTTGGTGTATTTATACTTACCCGGGGCTTCCTCCGGCCCCATGTGGTCTGTGGGCTCCCTTGCTGTCCTCTCTGGCCGCTCTCTTTTCTTGTTATCACTGCCAGTCAAGGCCTGTCGTGCTCAGCCTGGTCGTACGCACAACCCATGCCTGGGAGCATTCTGAGCCTGAGCAGTACTACTGTGCAATGCTGAATGCTCCCGGCTGCAGGATTGCAACACGGGGAATGCAAGTGGCCAAACCATGCATGTGCAAAATATTGCGACTGGCCAGATTAGCAGGATAACGGCAGAATAGAGCGACCCAGGAGGAAGGGGCTCCATGGGGCTGGAGGAAGTCCCAGATAAGTATAAATACACCACTATTAACCATCTCAGGTTTACTTTAAGGCAGCAAAAAGGAAGGGGAGTTCATTACAATAACTTTCACTTCTACATTGGATGTGCAAGTGCACTTAAACCAGCAAGCACACCTTTTTACTGTGCCCCATAGAGCCCTTCAAAACGAAATCTGCTGCATTGAATAATTCTGAGATATCCATTGCATTTTTCTCTGTGGACAGACCTACCATCATACCCTTCACT
Organism: Hyperolius riggenbachi; assembly: GCF_040937935.1. Lineage (NCBI taxonomy): Eukaryota > Metazoa > Chordata > Amphibia > Anura > Hyperoliidae > Hyperolius > Hyperolius riggenbachi. The sequence continues at coordinate 199,540,830 of NC_090652.1, read as the reverse complement.
ATGTCTCTTGTAAAAATTGATAGATGAGGAGGTGGGTTTGCATCATCATGGTCAAAGAAAATTGGTAGAGTTGCCAGGGATTCTATACATTGGTCTTTACCTGAATCAACAACTCTTTCCGATCCATTGGCCTAGCCATCATCAGATCTAATCCAGAATAGTGTCAGCCCCTTCTACAGAAGCCTCCAGCTCTCAAGCAATTTTTTTTATAAACCGTATACTGATGTGAAGAAGCAGTCAAGAGATCCGCAAAACATTTTATCTGTTTTCCACTCGTATGTCCAGCATAGCGGGACATCACAAATTTCCCGTTATGCAGGACATTATTTCAGCGGCGGTTTTCAGGCACATCTGGCCCCCAGCAAAGCCCGATCTCTATCCCCGTGTTTAGTGGGCATGTAAGACTGCATGCCCACACAGGTGGTACCCCCCTCCCCTAAACCGGAAGTGTGCAATCAGTGCTGGCAGGAAGTGGCAGAATCAATTCTGCATTTTTGTTGCTGATTGTTGCTGCTTCTCTGCAGGGTGTTTTTTGCAGTTTCCTGGCAGATTCCTGGCAGATTACTTCTTCCACAATCCTTGCTGTTCTCTTGCAGGTTCTTTCTTGCAGATTTCTTGCAGATCCCTTGTAGATTCCTTGCAGATCCCTTGCAGGTTCTTTCTTGCAGATCCCTTGTAGATTCCTTGCAGATCCCTTGCAGGTTCTTTCTTGCAGATCCCTTGCAGGTTCCAGGTTATTGATTGAAGATTCCTTGCAGATTCCTTACAGAGCAGAGCAATAGCAGCCCCTGCAGCAGGTAAAAGAAAAATGACAGCAGCTGAGCTGGCACAGCAGATTATGGAGGACAGCAGCACAGAATCAGATGTGCAGGATTCTGGTGATGACAGTGACTATACTGTCACTGATGATGATGATCATTGCTACAGTGATGACACTGATATTGAAGAGGCTGATGAAGGTGGGGAAGCTGCTGAAAGTGGGGAGGCTGCTGAAAGTGGGGAGGGTGATGGTGATCACAGAAAATGGGCAAGCTTCTCTCCTACCAGTGACTGCTTGCTGCATAATTTTCCCTTTACTGTGTGTAATGCAGGGGTACAACTGCCTGCAGCTAATGTTCCAGAAACTGTCAGTGGGTTTTTTGAGCTTTTTTTTTACACCGGCCCTATTACAAGAAATTATAAATGAAACAAATGATTATGCAAAAAGGAAGTTAGAAAATAAACCTCCTTCACCCAGATCCATCTGGAGGAGCTGGACTGATGTTACTATGCAGGAAATAAAGGCATACTTTGGAGTAATTCTTAGGATGGCACTGCAAGAAAGGGGATCTATCCAGGATTTTTTCTCAACTCGGTGGATCAATTACACCCCCTTTTTGGAGATATTTTTTCTCGCGAGCGATTTAGTCAGATCCATTGGATGGTACATGTTTCTCCACCAATCAGTGGTTCTGAAGGCCCTCAAACTAGGGGTTGGAAGGTCAGGAATTTGACTGAGCATATGAAAGAAAGATGCAGAAGTGTGTTTGTACCCCATAGGAATGTAGTAATTGATGAAAGCACAATTAGTTTCAAAGGAAGATCAAAGTACAAGATGTACAATCCTCAGAAACCAAGCAAGTGGGGGCTACAAGTGTTTTCTATGGCTGATTGTGAAACTGGATACCTCTTTGCGTTTGAACCGTATTATGGATCTGCAACTACGGAAAGCTTGCCAAGGCCAGACTTGCCATTTTCTGCTCGCATTCTCCTTCATCTTTGTACAAATCTGAAACAAGCCACTCCTGGACATGGATACCATTTATTTACAAATCGATTTTATACCAGTCACATATTGGCACAAGAGTTACTAAAAGAAAAAATTCACATAACTGGAACGGTCATGCCCAATCGTAAAGGTCTGCCAAGTGAAATTAAAAAAAATGGAAACTGAAGAGTTGTGAAGTTCGTGCTTGGAAACTTGACAGCGAAGAGATGGTATTGGCATGGAAGGATAAGCGTATTATACACATGCTTAGCACTTTGTACCCTGCTACTACAACTACACAGCAGAGAAGAATGAAAGGTAGAGTGACTGAAAATGTTGAGAAGGCCTCCCTTCTTCATTGGACGTGGAGGAGCGTCTAAATGGTATCCAGCATTTTATTGCTAATATGTCCAATCGAAACACCAAAGATTTCACAGTATGCAGTGACAGGAAGACACCAGGTGGCTGGCGAAAAAAACACCTATTATTGCGAAACTTGCTCACCCAGGCCTGAATTACACGCAGGAAATTTCTTTAAAGTGTACCATACTTTGGCCAACTTCTCTGCTACCAGCCAATAGAAGACACCAAACTGTCCAAATAAAGTATGAAATTAAATGTTATAATGTGTTCTTTAAAATAAGATATACCATGTTACTGTGTTACTTTCCATGTAAGAATGGGAGTGAGAGTAAGAGGGAGAGTGCATTTCTGTAAAAAAAAGAAACTCAGAGTAGAAACGACTCCCTTTAGGAAAAAAACTTCAAGTGGAAAGAGTTAATGTTCAATAATAAAAGAAAAACTGTTTACTTTAAGCAGGGTATTATTTTTCTTTAGGTAAGAAACCTTTCTAATTTTATTTTGGATCACTCATGTTTTTTTTGGGATCACATCTTCCCTCCCAGTTAGGATAACAGTTTGGTGCAAGGCACATTTAAAGCTGTGTTTGGATACATAGTTACATACTGCAGTTACATAGTTTGGTTGAAAAAAGACATTCGTCCATCAAGTCCAACCAGAAAATAAATAAATTCCTAAATTTAAAAAAAATAAAACACCATCCTGCGCCTGCAAATATCACAATTGATCCAGGGGAAGGCAAAAAAGCTTACAAGGCTTCGGCCAATTAGCCTTAAAAGGTAAAAACTCATTCCCAACTCCAGATGGCAGTCAGATAAATCCCTGGATCAACGCTTCCAGGAATTACCGAAAAATGATAGCCGTGAATGCCCTTTAATGCAAGAAAAGCATCCAAGGAAAGCATCCAAGCCCTCTTTAAATGCAGATATAAACTTTGTCATAACTACTTCCCGAGGTAAGATGTTCCAGATTTTAACCACTCTGCGAAGTTCACATTTAAAAGCACTATCTTGGGTACCTCATTTTTTTTCTTACCAATATTTAGATTTGCTGTAAGCATGGAGATTTAATAGGGGCAATGGATTTATATTCAACCAGATGGTATGCATATAAGCTATATTACCATAGATGAGTTAAGTTAGTTGCTTCAGTAGACGTTAGTTGTTGAACTGTGGAGTATAAATCAGCAAAAAGGTGTCTTTATTATCTTCATACTGTTGTACCTTTCAGAGATGGGAAAATATGTATGGAAAAATAATGTATCTAAATGTGTCCTGATTAGTCACAGTTGGTTTCCTAAAATAAATAAGTTGACCAAGGTAACTGAATCCAATTCAGATCTCAATAATGATTAGTAAAAATAAAAGCTTGATTGTCTTCACCAATGAATCATTAAAACTGTGTTTAATATGACTCAAGCTATAGAAAGGGACTTTTCATTACCGTGTTATTATTGCTATGCTATGTTTTGAAATTCAATCTATCTTATCATGGTTTTCTTTGTTCCTCAAGTAGATTGAGACTAATGATTAATTTCACATTAGAATGCAAAATCGGCATTTTTTGGTTTGTTTTGCCGGAACTAAACCAATAGAAATACAAATATCAACAGATCCTAGATGTAGTCAATAGGATCCATTCACAAGATAAATGTGAAGTTAAGCACCTTGGACATACCAATGATAGAGCACTAAATTCAGTAAAATAAAAATAAATGGCATACAGCTGGGAACATACAAACACTAAATGCAAATACTCGGGGGAAACAATATCACAAACTGATTCCTCTAGGGAATGAGCACCTCAAACGAACTAAAATATAACTTTTATTGAGTTATTTAAATTATGGGGAAATGACACAAACGTAATATATGACGTAGACTCAAAAAACAGAGTGGCATGGGTATGCATGTTTGTAAATGTTACAATCAGTCCATCAATCTATGTCACTTGTGGTGGGTTTAACACCTAGACTGGTTCATAGCAACAGTATACATTATATAGCCCATAGACTGGGAGACTCCTGAGGTAGGTATAAGACAAGAGTAAAGTCAAGTGCGGGTCGAAGCGGCTCTGAGAAAGTGACTCACAAATCAACCCCACATACAAGTACAGGAAACGTGACTCCACTTCCCTCACCTCCTGAAAAGGGTCCCGGCTCCCACTCTATGAGACACTCCTAATAGACACCAGTGAGGACGTGATTCACCCCCCAAAATACACACAAACAACCCTACATATTTCACCTGAAAAGGGCTTCATCGGGCTACACATTATTTACAGTGCAAGGGGGCTGATTCATGAAGCTGCACTGCTATAGCAGTGCGAGCTCCAGGACCAGCACCATACTCTGAATTCAAGGCTGCACACTACATTCAGTCTTAAAGTGTAGCGTGCCTTCCTTAGTTACATGCGTAACTTTCATAGCAAAGGCACGTTCCTTTAAATGTGAGCCTCTACTTTGAAGTATCGCGACCACGATACTTCTCTAGAGCTGCTGCTACTTCATTAATTAACATAGTTACTATGTAAATAGCATAGCAACTATGTTTATTAACCCTAAGGGAGTGGCCTTTTTTGGTCTTCGGGTATGCTTACCCGTTTCCATGGCAATGCGGACACCCACGTGGTGTGGACGTCAGACGCAGCCGGGACTGGCAGAAGCGTATTGCTGAGGGCGGAGGCGCGCGAATATGACGCGCACTCCCTCTTCGGCTACGGGAGTTGGCGGCTGATTGGATTAGACAGGCTGATGGGCGTGGGCTATGGTAGCTACTTTACTACGCCCTTTTCTCCGTGGCGTTGTTGGAACAGAACGCCGCCGAGCTAAACCCTGTGAACAAGCACCGGCAGGTGCGAAACAATTGTCGGGAGGACGGGCTCTGTGTGTTAGGTGTCATCTGGACGGGTGAAGTAACTGATGGTGTTTCCATGTTTATGCTGCTACATTGGTTTTACACATGAAAGTGCAATAAATGCTGGCTGAAGCGCCCTGGTGCCCACGTCTTTTCTCTCAAGTTTGATCAAGTTGTTGTTTACTTTGTGGAGGCACAGTGAGATAGCAGCTGCACAGTATGTGTATCCCCCAGTGATTGTTGGAGTGCGGGGATTTCTTTCTTTCTTCTTCCTTGTGTTTGGAATCAGTATGTTTATTAACCCTCCTGGCGATTTGCTAAAAAATCGCCAGGGGGCAGCAAATCTTTTTTTTAAAATTTTTTTTTTTTTTTTTCATGTAGCGAGACAAAGTCTCGCTACATGATAGCCGCTGCTCAGCGGCATCCCCCCAGCCCCTCCGATCACCTCCGGCGATCAGGAGATCCCGTTCAAAGAACGGGATCTCCTGGAGGGCTTCCCCCGTCGCCATGGCGACGGGGCGGGATGACGTCACCGACGTCATCGACGTCGTGACGTCAAAGGGGATTCCGATCCACCCCATAGAGCTGCCTGCCACTGATTGGCCAGGCAGCGCACGGGGTCTGGGGGGGGCGGCTGCGGCGCGACGGATAGCGGCGGATCGGCGGGTAGCGGCGGTGATCGGGCACTGCACGCAGCTAGCAAAGTGCTAGCTGCGTGCAGCAAAAAAAAAATTATGCAAATCGGCCCAGCGGGGCCTGAGCGGTGCCTTCCGGCGGCATAGCCCGAGCTCAGCTCGGGCTTACCGCCAGGAAGGTTAACATAGTAGCGGCCGCTCTAGTGAAGTATTGCAATCATGATACTTCAAAGCAGCGCCAGCATTTAAAGGAGAGCATGTTGCTATGTAACTTGTACTGATTGCATCATCATAAGAAGCCCATTACTAGAGGAAGCCGCAACGTGAAAATGGATGTCTACAATCCCTCTGGGCGAAATGGATGAGGTAACCTGGCTGCCGCTGCACACACGAGGGAGCCAGGAGACACAAGGGGGAGGGAGCGAAGGCACATGAGGGAGCAAACACATAGGCAGGAAATTCCCAACGTGGCGACGGGTCGGCGGTTCATATCGGCGGGCAGGATTCCCTGCCTTTGCCATATAAGATGTAGGGACTTTTTCTCCCCATTTTTGGGAGAGAAAAAGTATGTGTTATGTGGCGGAAAATACGGTATATAACGTATACTGTTACTATGAACCAGTCTAGGTGTTAAACACACCACAAGTATTATAGATTGATAGACTTGAAATGCTAAATATTCTTTTGGAATCTAAATCAGCAGGAATTGCATGTGACTGGCCAAATTCCAAGCTGCAAATTACTTCTATTAAATTTGTCAAGCGAGGCTGACATCTCATTGACCATATACACTTATAATAATAACAATAGAGATTAGACATTTTGTTACAGTGAGGACATTTGAAAATAGTCAGAAAAAATTATGTTTTTTGAAATATATATTTAAGAGGTAAATCTAGTAAAGAAATGACAAATTTTAAAAGAGCTCATGTGTGGGATGTAGGAGTTTGTTGTCCATTTTCAAATAGAGTTCAGTGACCTGGCAGGTCTAAAAAATATGAAATAATGTTCTCTGAGACTTATAAAACCTCAGGCACAAATTAAAATTAATTTTGAAGTTAGATGGTTTCTTGAATAATTTAAACAGTTTGAGAATTGTGTGATATTTTGCACTGGACATAAGCAAATTATCAGCAAAAGCTACAATTTAGTTCTGTAGCTCACTGGCCCAAATCCTTGTAATTTCCATATTATATAAGATATATGGCATTTTCTGCAGCCTCCAAATTAAGTGTAAATTAAAATTGCATATTGTACATATTTTTTTTTTCACTTCCATTATACATCTATAAATGCTATTTTTAACATTGAAAATTAAATAATGTAACTTACAGTTTTGTGTTAACCATTATATGTGACATTTAAGAGACAATCTTTTGATTTTTTTACACACAATTGTCCATTTACAGAGTTATTTCTCCCACCCAGCATGGGTATGTGTAAAAATACACCCCAAAACACATTGTACTACTTCTCTCGAGTACGGCGATACCACATGTGTGGCACTTTTTTGCACCCTAACTGCGCTAAAGGGCCCAAAGTCCAATGAGTACCTTTAGGATTTCACAGGTCATTTTGCGGAATTTCGTTTCCAGACTACTCCTCACGGTTTAGGGCCCCTAAAATGCCAGGACAGTATAGGAACCCCACAAATGACCCCATTTTAGAAAGAAGACACCCCAAGGTATTCCGCACGGGGTCTGGGGGGGGGGCGGCTGCGGCGCGATGGATAGCGGCGGATCGGCGGGTAGCGGCGGTGATCGGGCACTGCACGCAGCTAGCAAAGTGCTAGCTGCGTGCAGCAAAAAAAAAATTATGCAAATCGGCCCAGCGGGGCCTGAGCGGTGCCTTCCGGCGGCATAGCCCGAGCTCAGCTCGGGCTTACCGCCAGGAAGGTTAACATAGTAGCGGCCGCTCTAGTGAAGTATTGCAATCATGATACTTCAAAGCAGCGCCAGCATTTAAAGGAGAGCATGTTGCTATGTAACTTGTACTGATTGCATCATCATAAGAAGCCCATCACTAGAGGAAGCCGCAACGTGAAAATGGATGTCTACAATCCCTCTGGGCGAAATGGATGAGGTAACCTGGCTGCCGCTGCACACACGAGGGAGCCAGGAGACACAAGGGGGAGGGAGCTAAGGCACATGAGGGAGCAAACACATAGGCAGGAAATTCCCGACGTGGCGACGGGTCGGCGGTTCATATCGGCGGGCAGGATTCCCTGCCTTTGCCATATAAGATGTAGGGACTTTTTCTCCCCATTTTTGGGAGAGAAAAAGTATGTGTTATGTGGCGGAAAATACGGTATATAACGTATACTGTTACTATGAACCAGTCTAGGTGTTAAACACACCACAAGTATTATAGATTGATAGACTTGAAATGCTAAATATTCTTTTGGAATCTAAATCAGCAGGAATTGCATGTGACTGGCCAAATTCCAAGCTGCAAATTACTTCTAATAAATTTGTCAAGCGAGGCTGACATCTCATTGACCATATACACTTATAATAATAACAATAGAGATTAGACATTTTGTTACAGTGAGGACATTTGAAAATAGTCAGAAAAAATTATGTTTTTTTAAATATATATTTAAGAGGTAAATCTAGTAAAGAAATGACAAATTTTAAAAGAGCTCATGTGTGGGATGTAGGAGTTTGTTGTCCATTTTCAAATAGAGTTCAGTGACCTGGCAGGTCTAAAAAATATGAAATAATGTTCTCTGAGACTTATAAAACCTCAGGCACAAATTAAAATTAATTTTGAAGTTAGATGGTTTCTTGAATAATTTAAACAGTTTGAGAATTGTGTGATATTTTGCACTGGACAGAAGCAAATTATCAGCAAAAGCTACAATTTAGTTCTGTAGCTCACTGGCCCAAATCCTTGTAATTTCCATATTATATAAGATATATGGCATTTTCTGCAGCCTCCAAATTAAGTGTAAATTAAAATTGCATATTGTACATATTTTTTTTTTCACTTCCATTATACATCTATAAATGCTATTTTTAACATTGAAAATTAAATAATGTAACTTACAGTTTTGTGTTAACCATTATATGTGACATTTAAGAGGCAAGTATTTTCAGTACCTTTTTATTAAATCACAAACGCTTTGCAGCTGATAAGTTGAATGATATGTTGAATCCTTTGTGAGAAATTATTGCATTAGTGGAAAAAAAATGTTGCAATGCCCAAAAAATCAGCATACTAGAAAAAAATGTGTATGAAGAACTGTAACTGTATCAGGATTTAACCTCTTAACCTGTCTACGACCGCCTCACACCATTGGGCGTGATCGCGGCAGCAGCCCCAGGACCTCCTAACGCCACGTGGTGTCGAGTCCTGGCACGGGGTTTTGCAGGAGATCGCGCACGCTGATGACTGATACCTATGACAGCCGTTCGCTCTAATTGGCTGGCGGGGTGAGGGGCTGGCAAGAAAATAAAAATAAACACAGGATCAGCGATCACAGCCCACCAACAGAAAGCTCAGAAAAGGAGGGGGGGGGGGGATCACTTGTGTGCTGAGTTGTGCGGCCTAATTAGTAAAAAATGGCCTGGTTGCTATGGGGGTTTAAAGTGACTCCGAGCTCATCTAAAAAATAAAAGTTGTACTCACCAGGGGCTTTCTCCAGCCCAGTGCTGGTCGGGAGGTCCCACGCCGGCGTCCTGGCTCCTCTCCTTCTCCCCGCTCCGGAATGGCTGACAGGCCGCAGCCCGGGCGACACTCTCCTGAGTGTCGGGCTGCTCCTTCCGCATATGACGCGGATTACGTCACACGCCGGCCGCCTCGCGTCATCACGGCGGCCGGCGTGAAAGTACTGCGCATGCGCGCTTTAATCGCGCATGCGCAGTACTTTCACGCTGGCCGCCGTGATGAAGCGAGGATCCTTCTGTGATAGTGCTGTGGATCCTTCTGTTCTGCTACTCTGTACCTGGATCGCACTAGCATCCTGCGCTAGTGCTGTGGATCCTTCTGTTCTGCTACTCTGTACCTGGATCGCACCAGCCTCTTGCGCTAGTGCTGTGGATCCTTCTGTTCTGCTACTCTGTACCTGGATCGCACTAGCATCCTGCGCTAGTGCTGGGGATCCTTCTGTTCTGTCTTCCTGGATCACGCTAGCCACTTTCGCTAGTGCTGTGGATCCTAACGTTCGCTTATTCATGTTTTCGTGTATCTGTCTTGTCTGCAACGAACGCTTGCTGGAGGTTCGGTGAGGTAACCGTTAAGCAAGCGCTCGCGTCCTCTGTTTCATGTTTGTCTGTCGGTGGTTAGTTAGGCGTGTTTGTCTCTATTGTGCTTATCACGTGGAGACCGCGCATAAACGCGTGCACTGTTGCGAATGAGTGCGGTGTTCGCGTTTAGCTAGCGTTTGTTATTTTCTGTATCTCCTCATTGTATGATTTGCTGTGCCTTTGCTACTCTTGTGCTCTGCCTTGCTGTAACCTTGTGTCACGTCTGGCAATCGCACCTCTCGCAATCGCGTTCCTACTTCATATCTGCTGTGGTGTGTGCACCGTCGCGGGTTGGCGACTAGTTTGGTGCACACACATACAATCTGTCTCTGTGCTCATTCTCAATCGCCTCTCTTGCGATTGTGTTCCGTCCCTTCGTGCAATTCCTGTCTGGCGTGTGTGGTAGGGCAGAGGAGCTGTTCCTCTGCACTCCACAGCCCCCCCTGTCGACAGGAATTTCCCTCTACAGGTGCATTGCACCTTCTGCTGGGTTTCCGCAAATTATACGTTTGTGGAGGATTTCCGCAGTGTCAGCACACACGTCTTGTGCGCTGATCACGGAGAGAATTCCACAATCGTTACAATATCCCCATAAGAAGCGTGGAACCTTCCCAACGCTCACTTAGATAAGGGTTTAGCTGCCCCTGTACCACTGCCTGAGGAAGTTAGCTGTGTTCCATGAAACACGTCCCAATTATTGGAGTACATTATAAACAAATATTTTTGAAACGTTCATCTTGTTGAATCTTCTAAGGGAAGGTGAGTACCTCTTCCCCTATTTTTAATTTGAACATTGTTTTATCCTTTTGGTGCCTGTGTTTCTGTGTTACATATCCCCATTCTACATGTCTCCCTTTTAGTTGCCACCATTAGTGTCCCCCACATTACAGTACCCAATTAATAGTGCCTTCATATTTGCTGTTCCCTATGCTGTGCCCCCTTAAGATGATCTCTTTGCTGCATGTAATTTCTATTGGTTTTAGTGTTGTGTACCCCTTAAAGTGACCCTTGTGTTGTGCAATCCTATAGTGGCTATAGTAATACCCATTATTATTGTCTAGTTGTTCCTCCTCTTATACCTTTTTCTGATAATCTAGTGGACTTCCCTCTTCGACATATATATTCCCAGTAGTATAGAGGTAAATTTAGGGTTATAGGATTCCCTTATGGAGTAGTGGTACCCCCTTATTTACTTTTCCCTAATGACTTACTGCATCCCACCATCCCCACTCATGCAGTCATAAGCAGTTAGAAACATGCAGGGTTAAGTATTAGCTGACCTGTCCCTGTTAACCATAGTGCACCATTGCCTGCATTCCAGCCAGCCTCTTCTGGGATAAATAGGACCCTGAATGTGTGGCCTCTTTCCTCCTGAACCATACAAACAGACATGCTTTGCAAAACTGGGAAGATCCTTGAAGGGAGTGGGGCATTAAGCGTCCCCTGCCTTGCACTGTACATTTGTTCCAATGTTGGACTAGGGCCTCTTCTCCCCAAGAAGATCATGGCAGTAATAGTTGTATAGAATTATAGTACTACCTGTAAACACCTTAAAAAATAATAGGCCTTTACATATGCACCAGCTATCAGTGGAATAAATCCAAGCCAACATTAGAACCCTTTACCCATTCCATTTCCACAGTTTAACAATTAAATTAATTAAAAAAAATCCATTACTGCATGAAAGTGTATAACAAATAATATACCGTATATTTTCTATTATTATTAGTGTCCCACACTGTATTGGTTATGGAAATCCCCTCACTCAGCCCAGAGAAATGGAACATTTATTTTCAGACGTTACATTAAAGGGAACCTAAACTGAGAGGGATAGGGATGCTTCCCTTTAAACCATACCAGTTGCCTGGCAGTCCTGCTGATCTCTATGGCTGCAGCAGTGGCTGAATCACACACCTGAAACAAGCTAATCCAGTCTGACCTCAGTCAGAGCACCTGATTTGCATGCTTGTTCAGGGGCTGTGGCTAAAAGTAGTAAAGACACAGGAACAGCAGGAGAGTCAGGCAACTGGTATTTTAAAAGGAAAAATCCATATCCTTCTCAGTTTAGGTTCCCTTTAAGATAGGTGTATCAATGCAATTAACCGCTTTTACAATTACTTTTCAGAAGCTACAATATGTTACCCCTATCAAAATGCAAAATATTTGCTCTGAATCAGATAAATGTAACAGCTGCAAATAAAGGTATATTTTAGCTACATTTTGTACTGTTATATGGGGTTGCCAAGAGATACAGATATTTTGTATACAGGTGCAGGCAGAACTACAGGCTATATATAATAAACAGCTAGGTATGAAACCAGAATCCTTATTAATGAGCCTCCTGGATGTCTCTTTGTCAGAATCACGAAAAACTGTCTGCAATATCTGTTATTCTTTGCAAGAAGACAAATTGGCCCTTATTCAATTCACTGTTTTCTCCTATGTTTTCTCCCAGGTATTATTTTCACACAGAAAATATTCCTGATGTGCATGGACAAAGTATACTGTACATTTTTATTGTTGCCATATTGAGCACTATATGGCTTTAATAATATAGGGGTGGGGCTTCATTTAGGCTAATTTGATGCTTAATTCATCTCCAATGCCCAGCCATAAATTCCAAAAGACACTGAAAATACCATTATGGTCCAATTGGATGAGGCAGCCAGGTAAGGTGAATGGGGCATTTTTTTCGATCTCTGCAGACTCTCAAACAAACAACCAATTTCCATCTCCATTGATCTCAATGAGGTTTGGGTCTGCCAATTCCAGGATAATTTGTCCAGGAAGACCTGCCTGCTCTTGAACTGAACTGCTCCTTGACATTACTTGGCTCCCTAGGCCCCGGTGGCTACTATAAGTGTTGTAATACCCCCTGGTTGTCCCTTAGGAATTCCAGACAATTCCAGACAAGGGTTTAAAATGATCTGGCACATGCATTGATGATTATTACTTGCAAAACATCCAAGTTAGAAAACAGTAACATAATTTCTCCTCCTGACAACAAGAAGGAAAGAATCAGATAACAGATGAAGAATTAAGAAAAGACAGAAAAAAAACCCAAGCAATCAGGGGTATAACAAGGGCCACACGCCGTTACACCGCCCTCTGCATGCTGTGAACATCGCATAGGTGGTGCATTATAGTGCGGAAAGCTGCATTACAATGCAGACATTACACCGCAATGCACCACTGTGAACGCAGCCTTTGTATACAGAGGGGAAATATTTTTCCACACTCTCCCTTCCATCCCCCTCCCACAGGATACTTCTCAGAAACCTAAATGCACGCAGGTCACAAATGCTTTGGGCATGGACGCCTATGGAGGTGCCCATGTCTCTAGTCCGTGATCACACATAAATTCTCCATTTATTTAAAAAAATCACCTTTAAAATGACTACCACTTTTTTCCTTTCTGATTCACTTGAATGTATTTCCTGTAAAAGTACAGCTTTTGAGGAAAATTGCATTTTGTTGTCACAAAGATTTCCACAAAATGGATACAAGACTGCTCTGTTATCTCTGTTCTGCATCATCTTCTGGCATGGTCTAATAAGTTATCAATGATAACTGATAACATACATAGGGGTTGATTCATTAAGCCAGGCTGCTAAAGCAGCACAGCTTAATGTGAGGAGCGCGAGTTGTGCACACGCTACGTGCGGTAGTGCAGTGTAGCATGCGTTGGCAGCTTACGCACACTCCATCGAAATGACGGCCACTCCACTAATTCTGCTCTGAGCTCTGTCGGGTCCAGTGGCTTTATAGGATGTGATCCCTGCACTTTGATTGGCCCAATAGGCTGCCTGTCAAGGGACAGACAGTCTATTGGGCCAATCAAAGTGCGGGGATAAAATCCTATGAAGCCACTGGACCTGACTAGGCTCAGGGTGGGATGAGTGGAGTGGCCATTATGTCAATGGAGCTCGCGTAAATTACCAGTTCATGCTACGCAGCACTACCGGGCGTAGCATGCGCACAGCTTTAGCAGCCCAGCTTAATAAATCAACCCCATAATAATTGATCTATTGTTAGCTAGGAGGAAGAGTGTTTTCTTGTGCATGTATTAGTTATCATAGTAGGAAGCTGTTTTAAGAGTTTTACTACTGTGCAGTTGTGCATACTGGAGAGTGACATGTTATATTTGTAATATAACTGGCTGCGCCACTCTCATTCAGCAAAGTTCATAAATACCAATGTCCTTATATCACGAAATTATACGACAGAGTTCGCTGTGGGGGTATCCTTAATATGATGATTATGTATATATATGTATTTCCACTGCGCTCTCCTTAGTGACCTAAAACAGAAAAAACACTCCACATAGCGTAATCCGGTTTCCACAGTACAGTCCTAATTATGACCACCTCTGTGCCAAAACGTGCCCACTCATGTGTATCCTCCACCAACATTACAATATTAAAATATTATGTGTCCAGAGGTCATTTAACACTAGAGATGAGCAATAGTAGCTAGCGATTTTGAAGAGCAAAATCATGTTGACATGTGAATTTAACCTCCAATATGTAAGGGACTACTGGGATATTAAAGGCGAAATTAGGTGAATATATAAAACATAAACATAAAATGCATTCCACACTCATAATACGCCAGATTATTTTAACCACTTCAGGATTCTGCGTACGCTTAAAGGGACTCCGAGCAGTGCAGAAACTATGGAAAGATGCATATCATTTTAAAGCTCTCTTTCTCCTCTTTCCAATGATATATAAAACACTGCCCTACGCCTTTTAGTTTTCGCTATTTTCGCGATTGAAATTGCCACGGCCGCAATTTCAATTGCGAAAATAGAGAAAACTAAAAGGTGTAGGGCGACGATTTAAGTGTCGCCAGAAAGAGGAGAAAGAGAGCTTTAAAATGATATACAACTTTCCATAGTTACATTGTATTATACAGGGCGACTTTTTCTGCTGAATGGAGCTGCTGAGAAAAACAAAAGTTTGCTTTCCTAAAGCAAACTTTTGTTTTTCTTAACATCTTAGTAAGGGGGCTTTTAGGACCATTGTAGTCCCTTACACACCCCAATGAGTTCTGGGTCACCATGAGCTTGCTGGTTAGTCTGGAGCTGCTGACACTGGGAAAAGTGTCGTCCTGTGTAATACAAGTAACTATGGAAAGATGGATATCATTTTAAAGCTCTCTTTCTCCTCTTTCTGGCGACACCTAAATCGTCACCCTACGCCTTTTAGTTTTCTCTATTTTCGCGATTGAAATCACTGCCACGGCAATTTCAATCGCGAAAATAGCGAAAACTAAAAGGCGTAGGGGGGTGGTTTATATATCATTGGAAAGAGGAGAAAGAGAGCTTTAAAATGATATGCATCTTTCCATAGTTTCTGCACTGCTCGGAGTCCCTTTAAGTACGCCCCTGATTTCTGAAGTGGATTCCATGGAAACAGCCGCTCGTATGAGTGGCCGTTCCATGTCAGTTCACGGAGGGTGTCTCCGTGAACACCCTGCGAGCCGCCGATCGCGGCTCGCAGGGTAAATGTAAACACACGGGGAAGATCTTCCCCGTGTAATATCTTGTTTACATATATACTGCGCTGCTGCGCAGCAGTGGCGTAGAGGAGATCGGCGATCCCCGGCCTCTGATTGGCCGGGGATCGCCGGCATCTGATAGGCTAAAGCCTATCACATCAGGCGGAGAACGGAAATCCGAATCTTAATATTAGAGGTGACTAAACCTCATGGATCTGCATGACAGTGCGTGCTGCATCTATTTCCAATGGACTCACAGTCCCTTTAAGTTACTTATATGCAGGAAATTGCGTCACTGCACTTCAATACACAACCAGTCTATAACATGTATAATAATAATAAAATGGTCTCATATGTATTTTTTCCAAATATATCAAAATCTTTATTTTTTTTAGAGTTAATAATTCAATAAAAGGGTAGGAATAGGGAATGTGGGGATAGGGTTTTTTTTTTTTTTATAAAACCAGTAAACACATTGCGGGGCTATATATACACTTTGCTGGCCAGCTTCAATGTCTGTGGAACCATTCATACGTTCATACACGCAGACACACCGAAGTGAACAGAATTGATCTAGGGTGGTACCACCAAACTGTCCAATTTCCACTATATCGTTCAGTAATGATTGACTGATCAGTATTTGTTAGTCATCGACTGCTTGCATAGTCAGGCTGCTATATTCCATACAACATTTGAAAGTTCAGTTCAGTTAGTAGCAATAAGCAGATGTAAAGCAAATATTAGTGCAGGGTAGCCTTAGAGCAGGGAGTATCAAGCAGTGTTCTTAATTGTGCAAGAGTAAGCATATCAGCTACATTCAGTCCAGTGTTAACGACAGCGTACTGTGGGCAATAGTCTCACCACTCCCTCCGGTCTCTGTTCATCACAGGCGGTTTGTCCGCTGTCTGTAGCTAGCTGAGGGGTTCACGCTGAGCGGCGGTGTGCGGACCCTTTGGCGGCTGCGTCCAGCCTACTTGTTCTCCGGGTCTCCGCTAACACCTCTCCTCTCCGCTTCTGCGTCCTCCGCATCTCAGGCCTCCTAGACTGTGCGTGCGGTATCCAATTCTGGCCAGACGTGATACAGCTCCGCCCACCGACGCGTTTCACGCCGCTTAGGGCGTTTCCTCAGGGTATGATGTCATTCCGCTTTGCGCTTCTCTTATGGTCAGGATCGTATCCTCCCATCTCCATTATGATTGGGCCAGAAACCTCCCATATTCCAGGCTGGGAGCTTTTTCTTACACACACAGAGGCAGCATCTTATTTAGTACTACCACTAGATGTCAGTAGGACAATGGGAAAGATCAACAGAGGCTACTTTATCCTTGTAATCAGACGATACTCTTCATTTCCTTTGGATACATCTGAGTTCTGCTATATTAGAAATTTTCACAGGGGGCCAGCGTGTTAAAAGGATTTGAACATATTAGAAGAATCTAAACATACCGCCTCATGTTTGTCAACCTATATCGTGCATTCCTTACCATTCATACTCTATGACATCCAAGGTATCTATTTGTACGCCTCTAAACGCAGGAAGGCTTTTAAGTCCAGATCTCTGTTGAGGCCATGCGGATACAAAGTCCTCAGCTTGTATATCCACATGGCCTCCTTACAGTAAAGCAAGTCATCATAGTCGCCTCTTCGGGCCGACACATTTAGCCTATAAAGCCCCCTCACCACCGTACCTTCTAGGCTACCTCCATGTACCTCGGCGTAGTGCACTGCCAGCTGGCTTTTTTCCTCATCCCCATCCTCAATGTGGCTTAGGTGCTCCAGTACTCTATCTTTTAACATTCTTTTGGTTTTTCCTACATATTTAAGTTTACAGGGGCATTCAATCATATATATTACTCTTTTAGTTTGGCAATTTATGTGAGATCTTATTTTATAGGTTTTTGTCTCAGAGCTATTTGTAAATGTCTTGTTATCATATCTGCTAATAAATGGACAGAGTCTACACTTCCCACATCTATAGGTCCCATTAGGGGTCATTTTGTTTAGCCAAGTAGTGTTATCTCTCACATATTCGCTATGAACCAATTTGTCTTTCAGGTTTTGTGCCCGTTGTGCAGTCAAAAGTGGTCTAGGGCCTATAATTTGCGCTATTTCTGGGGATGAAGTGAGAATCCCCCAGTTTTTTGTCAAGATTTCTCTAAAGTCTTCCCAATGCGACCCGTATCTAGACACCATCCTAATGAACTGATCATTTTCATCCCCATCTTTTTTCACTGATGGAGGTTGAATCAGGGAATATCTGGTCAGATTCCAGGCTCTTTTAAGGGCCCTTCGAAGTGTTTTGTGAGGATAGCCTCTTTCACGGAATCTTTGATATAATTCACGTGCTTCGCATCTAAACAATTCGTCTGTTGAACAGTTACGGCGTAAACGCACAAATTGTCCATAGGGTATGCCTTTAATTAGAGAGGGAGGATGGTGGCTAGAGGCATGTAGCAGGCTATTTCCTGCAGTCGGTTTTCTGTAGGTTGAGGTCATTAGTTTGCCATTTTGTATTGTCACCCTTAAATCTAGGAATGTCAAGGATTGGTCACTGACTGTGTAAGTCAATTTTATATTTTTGTCATTGTTATTCAATCGTTCTAGGAATTTAGTCAGGTCTTCTTCGGTACCTGTCCAGACCAGGAACACGTCATCTATGTAACGAAGCCATAGGGCGGCGTGCGCTCGATAGCCCTCATCCCTATAGACCTCTTGATGTTCCCATAGGCCCAGATGGAGACAGGCGTATGCTGGAGCACACGCCGCCCCCATAGACGTGCCCCTGGTCTGTCTATAATATCCACCGTCAAACGAAAAACAGTTGTAACCAAGGATTAGCTCCATTGCATCAATCACAAATTGGTTCATTGAGTCAGCCTCCGAATAGAATGCCTCAAGGAAGAAGCCGACTGCCCTGAGTCCCTCCCCGTGGGGAATCGACGTGTATAACGATTCCACGTCGATCCCAACAAGGAGGGACCCAGGGGGACATGTAAATTTGTCTAACTCTCCCAAAAGACTCTTTGTGTCCAGCACAAATGATGGAAGTTTTTTTACTAAGGGCTTTAGACGTTCGTCCACATATTTTCCCAGTCTTTCTGTTGGTCCTCCTATTCCTGCCACAATCGGCCGTCCAGGTGGTTTAATAGGATTTTTATGAATTTTGGGAATGATGTAAAAAGTTGGAATATTGAAGGACTCTACCCTCATATATTCTCTCTCGACTTCAGTAATTATCTGATTGTTCCATGCATCGTCCACCAAGTCATTGACCCTTTGGACTATATATGCAAATGGATTCCCTTCCAGGAGAACGGAAATCCGTCCTACGCCGCTCACAGGGGGAGGGAGAGGGAGGGAAGGGGAAGGAGGCCAGGAAGCGCTGCGGAGGGGGGCTTTGAAGAGCCCCCCCCCCCGCAAGCGCAAGCAGCCGGCGGCGATCAGACCCCCCCAGCAGGACATCCCCCTAGCGGGGAAAAAAGGGGGGAAGTCTGATCGGCCTGGCTGCTATCTGACCGGTGCTGCGGGCTGGAGAGCCCACGCAGCACCGATCAGCAAAAAACCACGTGGTACAGAAGTGGTTAAAGAGGAGCTGTCAGCCATACTATCTCCGAAAAAAACCACATATATTAGTAGATAAAAACTTGCTCTACTTACATAACATATGTATTGCACTATCCACATTTTGATTTCAGTGAGTTTTATATAGTAAATAAAAAGAATTCTGTTTCTGTCAGTTTCTATTTTAGAATCCCTGTGTCTGAAGTCAATCATGATGTCATTTCCTCCCTTACTCTGTTTCCTCTACTCTTTCTGATCATGTATGCATTGCCTGCCCTTCTCCCAGTCTTCAGACATTCCCACACAGCTCTGCAGTAAGAAGTGCATTGTCACAAATCATTGTGTGACTTTGCAGACCTGGTTTATTTGTATGGATCGGATTTCAGCTGAGTCACTTTCTCAGCTTCTCAGCACAAGAAATATTGGCCTATCAGAGAGGAAAAGAGGTGTAACAGGGGAAAACGGGAGTGTAAGAAACTTCAACCAACCAGGCTGTATTAGTTATGTCTGAAGGGAAAAGGGGAAGAAAGTAAAGAAGAAAAAAAACGGCATGCACTGCAACTTCTCTTTTGCAGCAGATGTATCAAGTAAGAGCCAGGGGACCTGGTAAATGATATTCTACTGAGAAGAAAATTAAGAGTGATTTTAAATTTTTGGATTGCCTGGTTAGCACACTTCTTATTTGTTTACCGATTAAAAATAGAGAATTGTGTTTTTTTTATTTTATGCCTAACAGTTACTTTTTAAAACAGACATATTTGCAACCTTTAGAGAACTAATCTTTATTGGGATTAAGATTATAATTCAAAATAAAAGGATGGTAATACCACAAAAAAAATATCAAAAATAGAGGAACAGATCTGTAAATTAAAGAGATGTTCTTAGAGTTATTCCACACTGCAGATGCTTTGATTCCATTTTCAAAGTGCATGCGGGCAAAAGGGCACCGTGATTAAGTAGTGCAATCCGTTTTACACCCAATCGCAAATGTAGTTCCTGCTGCATTTTTTTCTGCATTTGCAATTGGGTAAAGTGAATGGGAGCGTGTGCAAATCGCATAACAAATGTGGTGCTGTACAATATGCTTTGTTTACTTATCTTTTTCCTCATTGGGAATGGTATTTCACCTGCTCATCAAACCCATAATTGCGGTTAATGTGCGCTTGTAAATGAGAGAAAATCGCAATCACAATTTGGAAGGGCTCTTAGCGCTAATTTTAATTGTCTTTCAGAGAATACGCACTCTTGTGAGATACTATATATATATATATATATATATATATATATATATGTATATATATATATATATATATATATATATATATATACATATATATATATATATATATTTCTAGGACCATCCTTCCTAAAGATGATGTGTACACAATAAATGTGCTTTACTTGGCACAGCTCTCATTAGTGGGATTTCATTGATCATTGAGTAATGCCTGCTGTAAACAAAGAATGACCCACTCCTCAGCAAAAGAGTGTTCTCTGTACTATGGTGGGCTTGTGCTTTGCACACGGCATCATTTTTCAACACTCGCTTCACATGTTTCCTTACTCTGATATTATGAGTATATGTAATACACTCTATTTTATGGAGTCTTCCTTACTATTCTCTTGTGTACGCATTATGATTATCTATAAAACCATAGATTTATGAAGACCCACTGAGAAGAAGGCCGTTCCACAAGCATGCCAAAAAAGCATACTACTCCGTGGAAAGATCTCCAACATTTACATTTATTGTTGCATATAAATTTCCAAGTGGTGAAAATGACAAAGGTAGTCCCTGTTTGTTTTCAACTAATTAGAAATGATGCAAATGTGTTGGACAAATACAGTGAGTGCTGCCACAGAACATCTTGCTGTTTGCTAAGTGTTTTGTTTCTCTTCCACCCACTAGGGAAAAAGTAAGTAACTCTTCTCATTTCATCAAGTATCTCTATATGCTTTCAGAGAATAAAGGGCAGTATTGATCTGGATATATTCCAAACTGCAGAGGAGCCGAGAGCCAAAGAAATATATAGGGACTACTCTGATGTACAGTATTAATAGAAATAATGGTGCTTTGCTGGATATTATTTCCATTATTTTGATCATTTGGTGTTTTCTAGCTATAATGAAAATACAGGATTTTTTTTAACAATTATGTATAAAAAATCAGAACAAGCTGAGCAAAGGAATAATAAAAATGTGATTCTAACTGAAGACTGCATAGCAAATGATACTGTGTAATAACAATAATATTTGCAGTGCTGTTTTCCTGTCAGACTCAAAGCACTTAAAGGAGTTATCAGGAGAAAATAAAGAAAATAAGTGTTACTTACCCGGGGCTTCCTCCAGCCCCAAGCTCCCAGCATGTCCCTCGCCGCAGCTCTGCAGTCAGCCCTTTGCTGCAGCTCCGTCCCGGTCCCCAGCGATGACGTCAGGCCAACCTCCACATGGGCCGGAACGGACTGCGCAGGCGCAGTAGTTCTGCGCCTGCACAGTCCGCTCCGGCCCACGTGGCGGTGATTGACAGCGCCGCTCGTGCAGGCGCAGTACAGGCCGACCCGGAGGCCGGCCTGGCGTCATCGCTGGGGACCGGGATAGAGCTGCGGCGAACGGCTGACTGCAGAGCTGCGGCAAGGGACATGCTGGGAGCTTGGGGCTGGAGGAAGCCCCGGGTAAGTAGCACTTATTTTCTTTATTTTCTCCCGATAACTTCTTTAAGAGCTGCAGCCTAAAAGGGCACACTCAAAAGTCCACCCTGGAGTTACTTAGTTACATAGTTAGTTTGGGTGAAAAAAGACATTTGTTCATCAAGTCCAAATAGAAAAAAATAAAATAAATAAGTAAGCCTTAGGTACCTTTCTCTAACTAGTAATAATAGCCACGGATGTCCATTAGTGTAAGGAAAGCATCCAAACCACTTTTAAATGTACATATAGAATGATCTTGATCTTGATATTTTTGTGGTAAAATATTTCAAATTTAACAACTCTGAGGGGCCTTTCTCACTGGGGCAGTGGGGTGCGGTAATTTTACTGCACCCCACCATAGCCCAATGAAATACAGATGTGGTGCAGCACGATGCAACGAAAGTAACATTATTTTGCATCCTGACGCAAGGACAGATCTACGTTACCATGCGGTTCTGCCGCTGCGGCGACCTTCGGCGTCATGCCAGAAGTCATGTAAGTCTATGGCGATGCGTGTGTGTGAAAACACACTGCAGGTTTTATTAGTGGCGCATGCGCAGAAACCTTTTCTTAATAGTACGCTTCTGCGCACGTGATCACTTTGGCCACAGGAAATGAGCATCACTTCCTGCTTGGCCGACTGCCAGATGGGGTTTACCACATACTAACGTGGTAATTCCCAAAGGCCTGCTTTTGGCGGTGCAGCCCCTAGGCCGCACCACACTACTGCCACCAATCTGCAGTGTGAAAACGGCCTCAATTTAAAGGATCCTTTCCTAAATAGAAGGCACTTTTTTCTTCCATATGCAGATCATGTCCCTTTGCCCTTTGTACAAGCCTTGGGACAAAAGCTCATCTGCCAAGTGTTTGTCCAACATTTCTTAGTAAGTGAGACCTTTCATCCTACTGATTAATTTAGTTGCCCATTTTTGTACCCGTTCTAGTATTTTAATGTCCTTCCTGTATTGTGGTGCCCAAAACTATGTTTTCTATTCCAGATTTGACCTTACAAGTGATTTATACAGAGGGAGTAGTATACTAACATCTTGTGATTTTATATCCTATATTATGCAACCCAGTTTTTATTTGCTTTACCTACTTTTGCTTGGCATTGACAGGTATTTAACTTGTTATCAACCAGTTTTCCCAAGTCCTTCTCCATGTCTAATGTTCCCAGCTGTAAGTCATTTATCTTATATGTTGCTCTTTCATTGGCATGTCCAAGGTGCATGACCTTACATTTATCTACATTGAATTCCATCTGCCATCTGTCTGCCCTTATATCTACGCTGTTGTAAAATGTCACTATCTTGCTTAGGGCCGGTGCACACCAAAAACCGCTAGGGTATCCGCAAACACTAGCGGATTTTGAAGAGGTTTTTCATGGCGATTGTAGGCATGTTTAGAGAGATTTTCTAATCATGCCTAGTGTTTTTTAGAGCAGATGTTTTTTTTTTTTTTTTTTTTTTAGTGCCTAGTGTTTTTTTTGTGCAGCAGATTTTATATTTTGTTACAGTAAAGCTTTAACTGAACAGCTTCTGTAACAAAAACGCTTGGAAAATTGCTCTCATCTAGCGCTTTTGAAAGCGATTTTCCACTTTCCTATACTTTACATTGAGGCAGAAACGCCTCAGAGAACTGCAAAAATGTTGCAGGACCCGAGTGCGTCCTCCAAGCGTGCGTCCTCCAAGCTCCGCCCTACGCGTTTCGTCACGTACCAAGTTGTGACTCATCAGCCCCTGATGAGTCACAACTTGGTACGTGATGAAACGCGTAGGACGGAGCTTGTAGGACGCACGCTGTACTCCCACTGATCAAAGGAGACGCGGCCTGGGCATGTGAGAGGTGACCGGAGCTGGCGGCGATGTGGTATTGTGATATGCTAATACGCAAGAAAGTTTTATGTACGCAGTTTTAATGTGGGGGCCTTTGGGAGCCTATTAAAGTGGTTTTACGCTATGAGATTATGTTTGATGTTTTTAAAGGTTTTAAGCGGCATGGATGTTTTGTGATATGCAGTACTGACAAGAAAACTTCTGGTAAGCAGGGAAGGAAAGGGGTGTGTGTGATCCCCATCTACCCTGGTGATAGTACATTAATTCCTCACGCAGGGTGTGTATTTGCACAAGGGTGTCACTGATGAGGCAATACTCACTATGAGAAGGTCTGGTCTATTGTGTTTCATTTCTAGGAACTGCTTGGATTACAAACGATGATATAGAATACTGGCGCGGCTATAGTGTGGTAATTAACGTGACTGGGATTTGTTTCCGTGTATAGTCAGCAGCCTAAAAGGGAAGTGAGGACTGAGCGCAACATCACGGTGAAAAAAATACACTACATCTATAGCTTTTCCAAGATCTAAGTGTGCATTCACCACTTTATAAAATCTGAGCATGTTGGTGAGACAAGACCTGTGTTTAGTAAACACATGCTGATGAGATGAAATGAGATTATTTTGTGCTATAAAATCTTGTATAGCATCTCTTAGAATACCGATACCTTCAAACAGTTTACACACAACTGATGTTAAGCTTACAGGTCTATAGTTTCCCGATTCTGATCTTTTTTCCTTCTTAAATAAGGCAAAAAACATCATCTTTATGGCAGTCATAGGGAACTGACCCGCTTGAAAGAGAATCATAGAAAATAAGGTAAAAGTGGTCTATTGATAACTGAACTTAGTCCCCTTAACACTCGGGGATGGATGCCATCTGGACCAGGTGCCTTATCTATCTTGATTTTATCTAAGCGTGCCTTTATACCTGCCTGTGTTAGGCAATTCACATTAAATAATGTAGATTGGAAACAACCCAGGGCTGTATCATGGGACAAGGGCATCACCTTGGTCAAGAGGGTGAATATGATTCAAGGCCTGGTCTCTGTATAGGTTGTGTCTTTATTCATTTGCACACCACTTTATTACCTTCCTCCCCTCTCCATCAAACAGTTCAAGCTGCTCAGCTATAGCCAAGCAGTATTTCTGTGTTGTGCTTATGTCCTAAGCTGTCATCCTGCAAGATCATAAGGGTGCCCCGCTTTCTCCTCTTTACATTGGACATCAGGGTGACTGTGTGTGTACAGTCAAGTTAAAGGGACTCCGAGCTCTGAAAAAAAAGGAAAGTTGTACTCACCAGGGGCTTTTTCCAGCCCAGTGCTGGTCGGGAGGTCCCACGCCGGCGTCCTGGCTCCTCTCCTTCTCCCCGCTCCGGAATGGCTGGCAGGCCGCAGCCCGGGTGTCGGGCTGCTTCTTCCGCATATGACGCGGATTACGTCACACGCCGGCCGCCTCGCGTCATCACGGCGGCCGGCGTGAAAGTACTGCGCATGCGCGAACAAAGCGCGCATGCGCAGTACTTTCACGCCGACCGCCGTGATGACGCGAGGCGGCCGGCGTGTGACGTAATCCGCGTCATATGCGGAAGAAGCAGCCCGACACTCGGGAGAGTGTCGCCCGGGCTGCGGCCTGCCAGCCATTCCGGAGCGGGGAGAAGGAGAGGAGCCAGGACGCCGGCGTGGGACCTCCCGACCAGCACTGGGCTGGAAAAAGCCCCTGGTGAGTACAACTTTCCTTTTTTTTCAGAGCTCGGAGTCCCTTTAAGGGTAACTGTCTGCAAATTTAAATGGGTAATGGTGAGCTCAAAGCAGCAAGTTCTATCTCTAGTAGGTTACATCACACTTAAATAGGTAGCATTCTAGTTCCAGCTCCATTTAGGGGGGACCCAGAATAGAACCTTGCAGGGAGTCCCAGGAGGAACCCTAGTACATATTGAATGGAACTTGAATACCTATGGAGTAAATCTATTAAAAATAAAATTGAGTTACTGTGACTACTTTGAGAACTTAAGGAGCGATGATGGACATAATGGCTTAAGCCTCCAGATCTACGTACCACAATTTACATAGTAGACATTGAATGATGGATTTTATTGTACACAGATGGGGGGTTTGACAGGTAAGAAATGACATTTACATTTACTTGAGGGATAGGTGTGCTTATATGTATAAATAAATGTATCTGTTCAGATCCGGTAGAAGTTCCAGGCTCTCCATTTCCCAGATGGTATATTATTATTATTTAGTATTTGTATAGCATCAACATCTTCTGCAGCGCTGTACAGGGTTTATATAGAGTATATATTGTCTTGTCTCTTAACTGTCCCTCAGAGGGGCTCACAATCTAATCCTTATCATAGTCACCAGGGCCGGATTTATACTCTTTACCGCCCAAGGCCACTGTCACCAGCCGCCCCCCTCCAGTATAGGTAGCCAGATGACCCCTCCCCCCCTTCCCTCTAGTATAGGTAGCCTGATGACTCCCTTAATCCCTCGTTTTCCCACCCCCCTTTCAGTATAGGTAGCCAGCTCACCTTCACACCACAGCAGCCATCAGTGTCACTCATATCTCCACACCTCTACAGTGCAGAAGATTCCTTTTCCTTTCCGTCTCCAATGCTGCCCAAGTCCATAGCCGCCGGCCAAAATCTAAACGTGCACAGAGAGCAAGGTGGCTGCTGTACAGGCCGCTGGCAGCAGAGTACCATGGTCAGGCGCTTGCCTGATCTTTCTGCATTGCAGCGTTTGCAAGCTTGCAAATGCTGCACCAGTTTAGCCTGCTGCTTTGGTGCCCTTGCTCCTGTGGTGCCCTAGGCCATGGCCTAGGTGACCTTGGCCTAAATCTGGCCCTGATAGTCACATGTCCCTGCATGTATTGTGTAGTGTATGTATCGTACTCTAAGGCCAATTTAGGGGGAAGCCAATTAACTTATCTGTATGTTTTGGGGATGCAGGAGGAAACTGGAGTGCCTGAAGGAAACCCACACAGACACGGGCAGAACATACAATCTCCGTGCAGATAGTGGCCTGGCTGGGATTTTAAATGTAAATTTTCCAGCTGAACCACACTGCAAATGTGCTGGCTGTGCCTGTTACCTAGCTATCTTAACCATTATTTCTCCCCCCTTTCCCCTGCTTGGGGTGCTCACACTCACTAAAATGGAGCAGCACAGATAGATAGATAGATAGATAGATAGATAGATAGATAGATAGATAGATAGATAGATTGTGTTTCTATCTCATATTCTGGTGGAGGGGGGATTTTGTGGGGTAAGGGACCTCCTGGGGGGTAAGGGACCTCAGGAATCTCCAGCCCACAGACCATTACACCTGGAACCTTCGCTCCTCCCAAGAAACCATCCCATTTTTCTGCCTGGTCACCTCCTCGTTGCATCTAGGACTTCTCATGAGTGTCACCTCTCCTTTGGCACTCTCTTCCTTAGCTTGTTTGTATTTCATCCATCAAATAAACATAGTATTGCTGCTATCTATTTTAAACCACACATGAACTATATATGAATTTTGTACTTGTGTTGCTGGATGTTCTGATTCTACCATGGATTAAACTACTTATGTATGTACGGTTTGGCTACTGTCTGTTTTGTACTTAGTACAGCACTATGGAAGATATTGGAACTATATAAATAAATTAAAAAAATAAATAATATTATTTCATATTCATATATGACGCCAATTGAAAGTAAGTAAATTATGAGTTTAGTTTGCTTCACTACTAATGGTAAAGGTAAGTGTGAACAAAAACATTAATGTATATTGCAATGTGAAAGTTATCTCACTGTTATAAAGCTAATTTACTTTGCTTATTTAATATACCATTCAAGTATCTTGAAGCTAATAATTGTATCCATCCTATAATGGCGTCATAGCGCAGGCTAAAAAGGCAGAGAAATCTATACATGTAACGTAAATCACTGTTATGCACTCTGTCCTCATTTTCCCCTGTGGTGCAGAAACTTTTAATGCAGACTTGGGAAGGTTGAAATTGTGCTGAGTGGACCACCAGTCAGCCATTTAATTGATTTCTTCAAGTCCTAAATAAAGGACATACCTGATTGTTGCATTGATTATATGAAGCAGCCCAATGCAATCACTTAACAATTACTGTGCATACTTTTTACTGTGTAACCCTTTAGTTGTCGTCAGAACATCTAGAATTAAATCACAAAATATTTTCCATATAAACACTATATGTATATAATTATTCAGCTTGAAAATAAATTGTGACCAATATTGCAATGCAAACTTTGTGTATTGCCTGTAACATGCATGCATTACAATTTCAAAGTGTTTAAAATTGAAGAAGAAAAAAAGCGTCTAATTTGCACACTTATCAAACGGCAACAAAGAACTGCAATTTTAGGCAGCATTCAAAGATAACCATAATAATATCAGAAAACAGATGGTTCCCGTAGAGAATGAGTAACACTGGATGCTTGCACTGCTTAACCTATAAAACATGGGTGTGAAACATAATGAGACAAAGATGTGATATGAAAAAGAAAACTCCCAGACTGCTCTGCTTCAGAACATCCCATTACTTTTCTCACTGAAATCACCTGAAGATACTTTATGAAAGATTGGCTGAAGAGCTTTTTTTTTTTTTTTTTTATAAAACTGCTTTGAAGATGTGAAAGTAATCTTGTGTCTAATGAAGAGATTGTGCTGATTGCTACATATAAGTGTGCAGCAGTGTAGCATATTGCTAGTGATCCACTGCATATGTTCAGCTGAATGAGCTTAGTCTATTCAAATCAATGGAGTTACAGAGGAGCCTTTACTCATTAGTGAGCTGAAGCCCCTCCCACTCCAACTTTGATCAGCGACAGGTGACAAATTGTGGCTTTTATTTCTTGTGAGAATATTAATCCTTTACAGTGAAGAAATGTACCATTTTCTTAGCCAGATAGATCACACAATGCCTACAAATATCATGTAAGCACAATCCAGTCAATGGGGATTCCTAGGTCAAGAAAACATAGTTTAGTACCTTTTACAAAGCAGTGCAGTGTCCTGCAAAGAGAGGCAAAGTATAAAGTGATAACTTATCACTACTTTATAAACAGGCTGCTAGAGAATCTGCCCATATTCTGTTGCTCCCAAAATGTTGGGCCAGTACATCTCTGTTATGTCTTGATGTCACTATCAATAAAGTTATGAATTATTGAATATAAGTTAGTTGAATACCCACATTACTTTTTCATACCTATGGCAACAGGAGGAAACAATGCACAACTTAATAAAAGGGCTTTTGGCCTGAAATGGTATGCCATACAGTTCATCTCTGTTACATCTTAAAGTCAATAGCAATAAAGCTATTGGACATTAATTGCTTGAATGATCACATCTTTTTGTAGCCTAATGTGGCATCTAATCCTTTTGTGTCATCAAAGTATAACCATATCCACAAACAGGGACATTGATAGGATCCTAGGAGATCTGGGGCACTCTTGGGTACTTCAGCCAAAAAAATGCGTGTGACCACGCACCTAAATGTGGGTGTGGTCATGGATGGAGCCAAATTTACATGAACTTATCAGCAGTCTAAGTAGACCTGCCCAGCAAAATGTTGGATCCTCTCCAATGCTCCCACGGGCCTCCCATTGAAGCACCACAACTCCCAGCATGCTGCCATAGAAGAACCGCAGCTCCCTGTATGCCCCTATAAAGGTATCACAGTGCTCAGCATGGTACTATAGCACCCATTATACCCACATAGAGGCCCCACACCACCCAGCATGCCTCTGATTGATGCACCACAGCCCCCAGCATGCCCACCAATTAGGCACCACAGCTGACTCTGCCTTGAGTACATCCAGGGCACCCCAGAATAGATCCAGGGCACGTGCCACTGGTCTTTGGGGCTAGCGACGCCTCTGTTCACAAATATCACTATTTTGCAATAACGGTTACAGACTCACAGGTTATAAAATGTCCCACATACAAACACAGAAAAACTATTCACGTTTATACTGTAATTTTCTATTATTAAGAAAATTTACTGAATTATTCAGCTGTGTATTAAAGTACAGCAGAACTGAGAGTGATATGGAGGCTGCCATTTTTATTTCCCTTTAAATGATAACAATTGCTTGGCTGCCCTGCTGATCAGTGGCGTAGGAATCACCATAGTAGCCAAAGTTACTGTTGGGGGCCCATACTCAAGAGAAGGATCCTGGAATACATTTCTTTAAAGTTTAAATGTATTCTTTATTGTTTGCCCTTTTTTTTACTCTGGCTCTCCCCCTAGAGGGGGAAAAACCCCTAGACCACCAGGGAAAACTGTGGGGGGAGGGACCACTAGACTACCAGGGAAATTAATATAAGAGGGGGTCCATTAGAGCACCAGTGAAAGCTATATGGATTGACGACCTTTATATTGTGTGCAGTTGGAGTGAGGCGCCATGCAAAATGTTGTTATGGGGCCAAGTATCTTCTAGTTATGCCTCTGCTGCTGATCATCTGCCTCTAATTTAGCCATAGACCGTGAACAAGCCTGCAGATCAGATTCACTGACTGAAGTCTAACTGGATTAGTTGCATACTTGTTTCAGGTGTGTGATTCGGGACACTACTCCAGCCAAAGAGACCAGCAGGTCAGGACTATTTGGAATTTTTAAAAGGACAAAATATGGAATGGAAGCCTCCATAACTCTCACTGTTCAGATGTGACTTAAAGGAATACTTAAGTCATTTAAAAAAAATGACTTTTACTCACCTGGGGCTCCCCTCAGCCCCCTGCAGCTGAACGGTGCCCTCGCCGTGTCCCTCTGATGCGGCTGGTCTCGCCGGCGGCCACTTCCGGTTTGGCCGTCACCGGCCGACAGGCTGTGAACGCGGATGATTGTCCGCGTCCCCGGACGCAATAGCATTGTAGAAGGCGCTATTGCGTCCGGGGATGCGGATAATCAGCCGCGTTCACAAACCCGGTCGGCCGGTGACGGCCAAACCGGAAGTGGCCGCCGGCGAGACCAGCCGCATCAGAGGGACACGGCGAGGGCACCGTTCAGCTGCAGGGGGCTGAGGGGAGCCCCAGGTGAGTAAAAGTCATTTTTTTTAAATGACTTAAGTATTCCTTTAAAGAGACTCTGAAGTCTCTTTTTTGTTACCTTCTTTTGTTTAACAATCCTCTTCAGCTTTATTGACAGAGTCTAATTGCCGCATCCCTGCAACAGAGGAGTGATTTATTACCAGAGATAAGCCCTGCAAAGCCCCTGAGCTCGCAGGGCTTCACTTCCTCCAAGAGGCAGAGCTTTACACTGTAGCTCTGCCTCCTCTGCAGTCAATCTCTGCGGATTGCCGCCTCTCCCCGTCCCTCTCAATCTTCTTTCCCTAAGAGGGGCATGGAGGAGGCAGAGATCTGTGGAGATTAATTGTGGAGAGGCAGAGCTACAGCTCAAAGCTCAGCCTCTCCAGGAAGAAAAGCCCTGCGAGCCAGGGCAGCATGATCTGCGACCTGCAAAGTCGTAGAACTTTGCAGGTTATTTTCTAGGTAATAAATCACTCCTCTGCTGCTGGAATGTGGCAATTTAACTCTGGCATTAAAGCAGAAAAGGATTGTTAAACAAAATAATATGAGAAAAAAAAGAGACTTCAGAGTCTCTTTAAGGCCCAGCTACACAATAAACATAGTTTTTAATAGTGTAGAAAAGCGTTGGAACTCTTTGGGGGCTTTATCATTGGCTGAAGCACATCTAGAACAATTTCCCTTCCTTCTTATATTTTCAAAAAATTGATATATATTTCTTCAAGACATTGACAAATAATAACTCAACAAACTTGTATTGCTGTCCCTCATTTCCTGTCCTCAAGACCACTAAGGATTATATTAAAGTCATTGGCCTCAATTTTGGTAGCCAGTAATGGACTCACGAGTAGTCACGAGTCCCTAAGGACTTGAATTCATGATTTAAATGAGGCTTAATTGCCTCAGCTGTGTGGCTGGATGACCTATTGGACCCGTTTCAAGCCTCACAACGTGCAGTTACTCCTTCAAGCCGTGGTGAGGCTTGCAACGCGTCCAATAGGACACATGCAAGCTGATTGGAGCGCGGGGAGCACAAAGGACTTATGGATAACTAACCCCTTGCCATCCAGCCGCAGAGCTGAGGCAATTAAGCCTCATTTAAAGAGACTCTGTAACAAATTTTTCAGTCTTAGTTCTTCTATCCTATAAGTTCCTATGCCTGTTCTAATGTGCTCTGGCTTACTGCAGCCTTTCCTAATTGCACTGTCTCTGTAATAAATCTTATCTCCTTTCCTCTGTCGTGTCTGTCGGGCTAAGGCTTGAATGTGTGGAATGTGCAGGGCTGCTTGTGATTGGATAGAAGCGATACACACCCTCTGCAGGCCCCCTGCACACTCTGTATGACTCACACACTCTGTTTATGTGAGCCTATCACAAGCTGGTTAGTTTGTTTGTAAACACTGCCTAAAACTGTTAATTACAAGCCAGGATTGCAGCAGAGAGTGGCAGAAACAGCACAGAGGGGCACAGGAGAAAATAAGGAATAGAATGGTATGCCTTTTAGTGTAAGAATATTAGAGTACAGATTCTCTTTAAATCACGCACTTGAGTCCTTAGGGACTTGTGACTACTCGTGAGCACCTCACTGCTGGTAGCTATGTGTGGTAAATATTTTTTTGTCGGTAAAATACCTCATGCAGTATTTTCCTCTTTTTTTAGCAATTCTGAAAGATTTTTCAACATTTCCGAAACATGCGGTAAATGCATAAAGTGCAGTCAAAAGTGTGGTGTTTCAGTGGAAAGCATGCAGTAAATAATTAAAAGTAGTCTTTAATTGTCTTTAATAAGTTAGGATAGTCTTTGAGGGGGAAGGTGTATTTAATTATGTAGCAATCTATGAAAAGCATATTTATAGGCATGCTTACCTGAGGAAAATGTATACGTGCTCTAACACCAAGTTTTAACCCTAGCAAGTCTGGCTCTGCAAATCTGACTCAATTGGCTATTCATGAGGCAATGCTCATGCAAATATGCATTTGCTTTCGCACGCCAAACTATGCAGGGTCAAAAAACAAATTCCGCAAAGCGGTCGCCCTGCGGGAATTAGTTCATGCCACATTAGCACTATCCAGGAGTGCCACGGGGAGGCTTCCCAATGGCATCCCCGATAAAAAAAATCCAGTAAATATTTGGAGTTTTATTTCTATTATTTTCTATTACACAGCCAGAATAGAAAAGCTACTTATAAAGCAATAAGAAGATCACTAAAAACTGCAAGATGCATACAAATTGTTTTTACCATTAAGTACAGGCAGGTCTTAAACTGATCGGTAAATTATGTGCTAACATGACCCCTAATTTCCATGAGAATAGCAACTTTCGTTAAAATTAATGCAAAGTACCGCATGCATTACTGCATAACTTACCACATGTGGTAATTCATTACTAAAATGTACCGCAAGCAGTAAAACATGACTAAATTCTACCCGAATTTTCTAAATTTCATTACCGCATTGGCCTACCAGAATTGAGGCCATTGTGTTCCATAAAAATCCCTGGAGCAAGAATGTTCTCAGCGGGGATACAGACAACATGAAAAACCCAACAGATACTTCAATTACTTTTAACTACTTTCCATACTAACCAAAACTAAATTACATTTTTTTTGTCAGTTTCAGCTCAATTGTCTCTTAACATTGGCAATACAAAGTCTGGAGGAATGAACGAGTTAATCATTTGACACCTCCTCATGGGAAAATCCTTCAGATAATCAACTAGTTTTGCATAGTCATTGCATAGTCAACTCAGAAACATTAATGGCTTTAGCCATTAACTATCCGAAGGCCTAAAGGTGAAGGGAAATCTATAAACCCAATGAAATCAATCAGCTGTGCTTCTCCCTTGATGCTCTATTTATGCAGCAATGAATAAACCACTTAAAATAGAGCAATCTATATCTTGATTGTATGAGAATGAACCAAAAGGGCAACACTCCTTAACGTGGTATTTAATATTCACGTAGTATCAGTGATGGACGCCTTAAACCTTTTCAGATATGGATTTCCATCAATGTAGACAGATGACAAAATAAAATTATATAACACTTGCCAGTGGTGAGGAGGATAGATGTTCAGTATGTCACATTTTTGTAAATATGTTATTATAACTTTTCATGGGACAACACTGAAGATATGGTACAATGTAAGTTGTCAGTGTACAGCTTGTATAACAATTTTCTGTCCCATCAAAATAACTCAACACACAGCCGTTAAACATTTTCCCTCCCACGGGGTCATGTTGCTCCTTAGTTTTACAGGCAGTGGCTACTTAAAGGACCACTGTCGCGAAAATCTTAAAATTTAAAATACATGTAAACACATACAAATAAGAAGCAATTTTCTTCCAGAGTAAAATGAGCCACAAATTACTTTTCTCCGAAGTTGCTGTCATTTGTAATAGGTAGTAGAAATATGACATTACTGACAGGTTTTGGGCCATCTCTCCATAGGGGATTCTCAGCATGGTCTTTATTCTTTATAAAGACACTCCCTGAAAAAGATTTATAAAAAGGTGCTGGCCATCCTCCGTGCTCTCTGCAGAATTTTTTGGCAGTTGGACGGAGCAACTGCCATTCACTAAGTGCTTTTGAAAAGAAAATACTGAGAATCTACCATGAGGAGATGGGCCAGTCCTAATCCTGTCGGTTTATGCCAGATTTCTAATACTTACTGTGCAGCAACATAGGAGAAAAGAAATGTATGACTCATTTTACTCTGGAAGTAACTTCTAGAGTATATGTTTACATTTTTTTAAATTTTAAGATTTTGGCGACAGTCATCCTTCAATATTATTATGACATGTACCCCTTATTGTGGGTAACATCATCCCAAAAACCCCTTGCTGCATAAATATTTGTTAGGAGTCCTTCCTAATTGTGTATACAGTAAATGCTCTTCAAATATTCCTTGGTACTTTAACCACTTTACCCCCGCCCGTACGAATTTCTCCGTCCCTTTTTCCATCCTTTAACCCCCAGGGACGGAGAAATCCGTACTTTCTCCCGCCGCTGTCCGCACTCCCCCTCGTAAACACGCCGCCCGCCGCTAGTAACCATGCCGCCGCCCGGAGATCAATGAACGGGAAAATCCATTCCCGTTCGTTGATCTAAGCCCGGCAATGATCCGCTGCTCTCCGATGGGCAGCGCAATAATTGTGGAAAAAAACAAACACTCACAGCCTTCTAGTACTTCCTGCGAGCGTCCGGAAGGTCGCAATAAACAAAAAGTTACTGTTGCCATCTTGTGGCCAAATAGTGAAACTACACCCTAAGCATTTTTTACATAGAAATAAATTAGTGTTACACAAAAAATTAACTCATTATCTCCCACACTCCCCATATTTTTTTTTGTAATTAAAAAAAAATTAAAAAATGTACAATTAAAAAAAATACATAAATAGTTACCTTAGGGACTGAACTTTTTAAATATTTATGTCAAGAGGGTATAACACTGTTACTTTATAAACTATGGGCTTGTAATTAGGGATGGACGCAAAACTGAAAAAAATGCACCTTTATTTCCAAATAAAATATTGGCGCCAAACATTGTGATAGGGACATAATTTAAACAGTTTTATAACCAGCACAAAAGGGCAAATACATTTCATGGGTTTTAATTACAGTAGCATGCATTATATAAAAACTATAATGGCCGAAAACTGAAAAATAATTAATTTTTTTCCCACATTTTTCCTATTTTCCCATTAAAACACATTTAGAATAAAATAATTCTTGGCATAATGTCCCACCTAAAGAAAGCCTAATTGGTGGCGGAAAAAACAAGATATAGTTCATTTCATTGCGATAAGTAATGATAAAGTTATAGACGAATGAATGGAAGGAGCGCTAAAAGGTGAAAATTGCTCTGGTGCTCAGGGGGTAAAACCCCTCAGTGGTGAAGTGGTTAAATAAATTATAAATACAGTTTCATTTATATAGGATTTATAATTTTTCACATTGCAAATCTTACGGCAATGGGTTGATCATGGTAAGTTCAGGAACCACAACTAAATTACTGCCACAGGTATGCATACCATGTGCTGAGAACCGAGGGTCTAAGAACATTTTTTGGGTGGGAAACCAATTTGTTTATCATTGTGTATTAGTATGTATTTGGTATGTGGGAGGAAACTCATGTAAACTTAGGGAGAACATATCCTCTCCATGCAGACAGTATCCTGGCCTAATGCTGCAAGGCAAGTGTGCAATCCACTATGCCTCTCTGCCTGCCACATCAGAAAACCTGTTTATTTCTTTGTCAGCTACTGCAGCGGATCTTCAGTAGCCTATATCTTAAGCAATTCACACTATGTACATCCTGTATGCCATTTTCCTGCAAGTTTAAAATGAAGTGTTATGAATAAAAGACCCCCCAAAAAATCATACATGTCTATGATGTGTCTTCTTTAATGTTTGCCATTTTCTTTGGCAGTAAATTGGAGTTCATGTCAAACATTTCTTGATTCATAGCATTTTTTCTGTAGCTTTGTAAGAGGTCAGAGCTGTCTGTGGAGTTGTAACAGCAGATTCATTTTTCCAGTGCTTTGAATATACAGTACAGTTTTACAGTTGGTATGTGGTCTGTTTATTATAAATTCCAAACATATCAAAACAATCACTCCCTTAACACTTCACAGCTGCAGAAGCCTTCATGGAATTCAATGGATTGATTGCAAAAAACTGAGAATATTCCTTATCTATTATCACCCTTAGCATGCCAGATATACCAAAAAAAAAGTTTAAAACTATCATTCAAAATGTTTTGAATATTTGGACTGAAGTAAGCATCCTGCATACCATGAAGGATCTCACATGATAGTAAACAATGTTCTTCCACAGAAGAGAGCAGGGAAACATTATAGGTTGTGCAATGACCCAATTAGATCTATTAAAGAAAAAAATGGTGGGGAAAATTTACATTTTCTTTAATGTGTTAGAATTCTGTAAATAAAGGATGGTGGGAAAACAGACAAAGAAGAAAGGAAAAAGAATAGGAGATTTAATGCTGAGCAGATTGTTCTAGCCAAATTAATTACAACCCCATTTCCTGAAAGCTGGGATCCTGTACAAATGTAAATAATTTACAACTCATGGCATTCTGTTTTTATGGAAACTCTACATTTAATTGAACATAGTAGAAAGACAACATTCCAAATGTTAAAACTGGGAATATTACTATTGTTAATAATTTTAATGTAGGCTCATCTTGATTTGATTTTGATACCTGTCCTGCAATACATTAAAAAGTGGGTACAGAGATGCGTTTACAACTGTGTTGCACCACCTCTTCTTTTAACAACACAGGACAAATGTTTGGGAGCTGAGTAGACCAATTGCTTTAGCTCTGAAAGTGGAACTTTGTTCCATTCTTGCCTGACTTTGAATTGTATCTGTTCAGTTCAGCCTTTCCTTTGTCTTATTTTACATTTCATAAGGCACCAACGGTTTTCAATGAGTGATAAATGTAGCCATGCTGTTATAATATGCGGGAATGTGGTCAATTTACCATTGCCCTACATAAAAAGCTGGATCATGGCAGAATATGTTGCTCAAGGACCCGTATATCTCATTCAGCATTGATGAGAGTAATTTGCCTTCTTAAAACAACAACAAAACATTTGTAAAGCACTTTTCTCCCATAGGACCCAAAGCGCATAAGCTCAGATCAGTACATAGTGATTTGTACTGGGTAAAAAGTTATGTGATCATGTATGCTAGACAAAACAAGTGGCTTTTCATGTTTAATTTAAGCTTTGATCTAGGGTTAGAGCTGCCTAAAATAAGTTTGTCAAGGCGTTCCAAAGGGTAGGTGCAGCATGACAGAAAGCTTTGGCTCCAAAGGTTTTTAGTTGGACTCTGGAGATGACCAAGTTATTGCTTGCGGTTGTGGGAGGTGTGACACAGTTGCAATAAATCCTTCAGGTATGTGGTTGTGCAGGGACTTGAATGTTAACATGCAAATTTTGAAAAGGATTCTCCATTTTATGGGTAGCCAGTGTGTGGGCAAAGGATTGGTATTAAGTGGCAGTGGCGGACTGACTTGTTAACAGTCTTTCTGCAACATTCTGTACTAGCTGCAGGCGGTGCAGGTCTTTACTTGGAAGGCCTGCATAGAGGGCATTGCAATAGTCCAGCCATGATGTGATGAAGGCGTGAACTAGGGTTGGAAGATCCTCTAAAGTAATGAGGTGCTTCATTTTTGGAATCAGCTAAGTATGTCTTACTGGCATGACTACTGTTATTAAATGTTTATTCAGTTCCCTTACAGAATAATGATGACCTATAGAAAATATTATCTCTGTTTTACAGTCACACCTGAAGTTTTTGACTTTTAATTAATTATCAAAAATATTAAGGTAGGCTTACAACTTAATAACAGCCCAATATGGTAAAACAGCCAATCCCTCCCCAAACGTTTGGCTATAAAGCAAAAAAAGAGCTGATGCACAACTGCGTCAACACATTAGCAGAGTGCTGATGACCAAAATAAGATCACAAGTAGGCAGTATAGAGAAACAAGGGCAGCTTACATCCATTTGTAAAAGTTACCTTTTATCACAAATTCAATAAACACGATCACCAGCCACAATCCATTGGAAAGAGGGTATATAGACAAGGCAGTGGGAAGGTCGACAGCTGTTTAGTGCTATCACATATTAGCACTTCATCGGGGCGCAAAATGCCCCTTAAATACTAAACACACATGATTACCTGCCCCATGAAGGTTGTGCATGGATCTCAGCCTCCTCTCAATATCCCAAAGAGGTGAGACGCCAGCACTCTTCAGTTCCAGAACCTACTTCCGGTTCATGGGATGCATTCCTAACAAAGAGGAGTAAACCCCGTTGCAGCACCTGAAATTAATCCAACCACAATCACTTCACAAGTTCTCTGAGTGTAGTGAAAACACTGCCTCTAAAAGCCGTATCACCCAATCTGAGCAGTTTTTAGATTGTAGTATCATCACCCCACGGACCCACCTACTAAACCAGAAGAAGCCCAGGGGTCGATTGGAAAAAATTGAGCGTGTGACCTAAGAAAACAAAGCTCCATAAATATAAATATTTCAAACACAGCCTTTGCATATCATTGTGACTAACACTGCCTTGCTTTGCTAGCCGTTTTTATCCCCTACTACACTCATAGCCGGGGAATCTGGCTCATACCAGCCGAGTGCAGAAAAAACGCTTACATGCCCACTGCAGCGTGTTCCAAATAACCTCTGTGGAATCCCGACTGGATCAGCATCCAAGACTGTGAGGATATCTGTGTAAGCCAGGTCCCCGGCATAAGAGGGACACAAGCGTGACAGCTGGCAAACCTATACAGGTTTCTCCAGCCTCGACAACCAGATGAGACCTTTCCTATAGGGCCTAAAGCCCTCACCTACTAGTATCACAATGTGCACTTTTTCTCCTTTACAGTAGTACTCAGGAGGGTGAGCAGTTAGTTGTGTCTGTCCTTTACTATCCCATGCGACGCTGCTCTCTAAGGTCTGACTGAGCATGTGTGTTACATGTCTGCAAGATCATTCTGCACGTGCGCACTTAAGTCTATGCTCGCCACCACTGCTTGGTGCATTGGAGAGTTGTGCAGGCAGAGGCAGCCATACACAGTGAGTGTACAGGGATGGGCGGCCAGGAGAATAGAATGTTTGGAAAGATGTGCTGTTTTGTGTGTACGGTGTCAAAACTCACTGATCCCCAACATTCTGGAGAGTATTGGGGGTGGTTGAGTACTGTGTCTGTGGGGTAATTGCTGCATTTCCTATTACTTACTGTACGTTCAAAGCAAAATGACTTTATTTGGTACTTGACATCCTCACAATTTCTCCCATTTAGTTGACCCTTGGGCTTTTGGCATGGTTCCCACTAGAACGCTGTTAAAACTAGCATTTTTGCCTGGTTAGAGTAGGACTCCCAAGATCGGGGACACTTTGGCACAGTTGGTGAGCTTAAACACGTTAAAGCGTATATATATATATATATATATATATATATATATATATATATATATATATATATATATATATATATATATGAAAGACAGGTATGGCACTGTTTGATATTGTTACAAAAAGGTTAGTCCAGGCACTGTCCCTTTAATTGGTTTAATTCAATCTGCAGCCATGTCCATAATGCAAGACAGTTCCATACATGCACTTTTGCAAGAAATGTTTGACCTGCAAAGCCGAGTGGTGAAGGGGTGTTGGGAAGAACGGTGACCAGGGGATGTAGGATTTGAATTAAAGCAATTAAAGGGACAGTGCTTGGACTAACCTTTTTGTACTAAAGTCCTTTCACGTTTTTTCTGTATTTGGACCGGCTGCACGACCCTTTGCTGCCTACAACTTGCCATCATTGTGAGTTTGGGGTGAAGAAAAACTGTATATGTTTGCTTGGATATGTGCGGCCTCAGCCCTCCATCTTAGTTTACTTGGTGCCGAGTAAAACGTTCTCTAGTGTACGTTATGTTTGATATTGTGTTCACAGCAGCAACTGGACTTGCACTGCCCATGGGCTATGACTGAAACCTTTTCCTTGCTGCATGTCTTACAATTTTTTTTACTTCTCGCCTGTGGCTCTGACTCAATACTTTTCCTGTCCTTGTGCTCAAAAGGGTAACAGTTGGAGTTCTACTCAGTCAGCGCCCCAGGTCAAAGTTGACATGTAGGGACTTGTAAACCTGGTTGCAGTTCAAATTTGGTTACAACAGTGAACTGCAAACTTGACTCTCCAGCTGTTAACCACCCTGGCGTTCTGATTAAATCGCCAGGGTGGCTGCGGGAGGGTTTTTTTTAAATAAAAAAAAAACTATTTCATGCAGCCAACTGAAAGTTGGCTGCATGAAAGCCCACTAGAGGGCGCTCCGGAGGCGATCTTCCGA
The DNA here is from genome assembly GCF_040937935.1 of Hyperolius riggenbachi. Taxonomy (NCBI): domain Eukaryota; kingdom Metazoa; phylum Chordata; class Amphibia; order Anura; family Hyperoliidae; genus Hyperolius; species Hyperolius riggenbachi. Next base: position 199,500,473 of record NC_090652.1, on the reverse strand, counting down.
TCGCCTCCGGCGCCCAGAATAAACAAGGAAGGCCGCAATGAGCGGCCTTCCTTGTTTTGCTTATATCGTCGCCATAGCGACGAGCGGAGTGACGTCATCGACGTCAGCCGACGTCCTGACGTCAGCCGCCTCCGATCCAGCCCTTAGCGCTGGCCGGAACTTTTTGTTCCGGCTACGCTGGGCTCAGGCGGCTGGGGGGACCCTCTTTCGCCGCTGCTCGCGGCGAATCGCCGCAGAGCGGCGGCGATCAGGCAGCACACGCGGCTGGCAAAGTGCCGGCTGCGTGTGCTGCTTTTTATTTCATTAAAATCGGCCCAGCAGGGCCTGAGCGGCAGCCGCTGGCGGTGTTGGACGAGCTGAGCTCGTCCAGACCGCTCAGCTGGTTAATGATCTATTAGTCCCACAATGCATTGCAGAAGTCTGACTGCCACAGCATGATTCATAACGTGAAATGCATTGTGAAACTTGGAGTTCCTTAAAAGCTGGAGAGACAAGTTTGCAGAGCATTTGGTTACAGCAATGGACCATTCTGTATAGTGGCATACACTGACCAGTGTTGCCCATGGGCTATGACTCAATTAAAACTTTAGCCATGATGCAGGGTTCCCACTGTGTTTTTTATTTTATTTTATCAATTATCGGTTTAATCTTCTGCAACAACAACTGAAAAGTTGCATTATCTATTCGCAAATAATTATGAAAATCCTCTGGATTATAGCCAATTTTTGCACCACTTCCTTTTTGGCTTTTCCTCATCAAGGAGAGTCCATAGATACAATGCAAAAGCAATTCTGGCCTTCTTTCTATTACTTAACCACTTGCCGACCGCCTACTTCATATTGGCGGCGGCAAAGTGGCAGCCCCAGGACCACGTAACGCAGAATGGCGTCAGGTCCTGGGGCACTGTTTTGCCGGGGATCACGCGCTGGGATGATAGAAAACTTTTTTGCAAGTCCAATGAGTACCTTTAGGATTTCACAGGTCATTTTGCGACATTTGGGTTCAAGACTACTCCTCACGGTTTAGGGCCCCTAAAATGCCAGGGCAGTATAGGAACCCCACAAGTGACCCCATTTTAGAAAGAAGACACCCCAAGGTATTCCGTTAGGAGTATAGTGAGTTCATAGAAGATTTTATTTTTTGTCACAAGTTAGCGGAACTTGATTTATATTGGTTTTTTTTTCACAAAGTGTCAATTTCCACTAACTTGTGACAAAAAAAAAATCTTCTATGAACTCACCATACTCCTAACAGAATACCTTGGGGTGTCTTCTTTCTAAAATGGGGTCACTTGTGGGGTTCCTATACTGCCCTGACATTTTAGGGCCCCTAAACCGTGAGGAGTAGTCTAGAATCCAAATGTCTCAAAATGACCTGTGAATAGGACGTTAGGCCCCTTAGCGCACCTAGGTTGCAAAAAAGTGCCACACATGTGGTATTGCCCTACTCAGGAGAAGTAGTATAATGTGTTTTGGGGTGTATTTTTACACATACCCATGCTGGGTGGGAGAAATATCTCTGTAAATGACAATTTTTTGATTCTTTTTACACACAATTGTCCATTTACAGAGATATTTCTCCCAATCAGCATGGGTATGTGTAAAAATACACCCCAAAACACATTATACTACTTCTCCTGAGTACGGCGATACCACATGTGTGGCACTTTTTTGCACCCTAACTGCGCTAAGGGGTCCAAAGTCCAATGAGTACCTTTAGGATTTCACAGGTCATTTTGCGACATTTGGTTTCAAGACTACTCCTCACGGTTTAGGGCCCCTAAAATGCCAGGGCAGTATAGTGAGTTTATAGAAGATTTTATTTTTTGTCACAAGTTAGTGGAAAATTACACTTTGTGAAAAAAAAACAATTAAAATCAATTTCCGCTTACTTGTGACAAAAAATAAAATCTTCTATGAACTCGCCATACTCCTAACAGAATACCTTGGGGTGTCTTCTTTCTAAAATGGGGTCATTTGTAGGGTTCCTATACTGCCCTGGAATTTTAGGGGCCCTAAACCGTGAGGAGTAGTCTTGAAACCAAATGTCGCAAAATGACCTGTGAAATCCTAAAGGTACTCATTGGACTTTGGGCCCTTTAGCGCACTTAGGGTGCAAAAAAGTGCCACACATGTGGTATCGCCATACTCAGGAGAAGTAGTATAATGTGTTTTGGGGTGTATTTTTACACATACCCATGCTGAGTGGGAGAAATATCTCTGTAAATGGACAATTGTGTGTAAAACAAATCAAAAAATTGTCATTTACAGAGATATTTCTCCCACCCGGTATGTGTAAAAATACACCCCAAAACACATTATACTACTTCTCCTGAGTACGGCAATACCACATGTGTGGCACTTTTTTGCAGCCTAACTGCGCTAAGGGGCCCTAAGTCCAATGAGCACCTTTAGGCAATACAGGGGTGCTTACAATTTAGCACCCCCCAAAATGCCAGGACGGTAAACACACCCCACAAATGACCCCATTTTGGAAAGTAGACACTTCAAGGTATTCAGAGAGGGGCATGGTGAGTCCGTGGCAGATTTCATTTTTTTTGTCGCAAGTTAGAAGAAATGGAAACTTGTTTTTCCCTTTTTTTTGTCACAAAGTGTCATTTTCCGCTAACTTGTGACAAAAAATAAAATCTTCTATGAACTCACCATGCCTCTCAGTGAATACTTTGGGATGTCTCTTTTCCAAAATGGGGTCATTTGGGGGGTATTTATACTATCCTGGAATTTTAGCACCTCATGAAACATGACAGGGGGTCAGAAAATTCGGAGATGCTTCAAAATGGGAAAATTCACTTTTTGCACCATAGTTTGTAAACGCTATAACTTTTACCCAAACCAATAAATATACACTTAATGGTTTTTGTTTTATCAAAGACATGTAGCAGAATAACTTTCGCGCTCAAATGTATAGGAAATTTTACTTTATTTGAAAAATGTCAGCATAGAAAGTAAAAAAAGTCATTTTTTTGACAAAATTCATGTCTTTATTGATGAATATAATAAAAAGTAAAACTCACAGCAGCAATCAAATCACACCAAAAGAAAGCTGTATTAGTGACAGGAAAAGGAGGAAAAATTCATTTAGGTGGTAGGTTGTATGACTGAGCAATAAACCGTTAAAGCTGCAGTGGTCTGAATGGAAAAAAAGGCTCTGGTCCTTAAGGGGTTTTATGACTGCAGTCCTTAAGTGTTTAACCACTTGAGGACCTAGAGCTTTCTACCCCTTAAGGACCGGCCACTTTTTTTCCATTCAGACCACTGCAGCTTTCACGGTTTATTGCTCGCTCATACAACCTACCACCTAAATGAATTTTGGCTCCTTTTCTTGTCACTAATAAAGCTTTCTTTTAGTGCTATTTGATTGCTCCTGCGATTTTTACTTTTTATTATATTCAGCAAAAAAGACATGAATTTTGGCAAAAAAATGATTTTTTTAACTTTCTGTGCTGACAGTTTTCAAATAAAGTAAAATTTCTGTATACATGCAGCGCGAAAAATGTGGACAAACATGTTTTTGATAAAAAAAAACCCATTCAGTGTATATTTATTGGTTTGGGTAAAAGTTATAGCGTTTACAAACTATGGTGCAAAAAGTGAATTTTCCCATTTTCAAGCATCTCTGACTTTTCTGACCCTCTGTCATGTTTCATGAGGGGCTAGAATTCCAGGATAGTATAAATACCCCCCAAATGACCCCATTTTGGAAAGAAGACATCCCAAAGTATTCACTGAGAGGCATAGTGAGTTCATAGAAGATATTATTTTTTGTCACAAGTAAGCGGAAAATGAAGTTTCCATTTCTTCTAACTTGCGACAAAAAAAAATGAAATCTGCCACGGACTCACCATGCTCCTCTCTGAATACCTTGAAGTGTCTACTTTCCAAAATGGGGTCATTTGTGGGGTGTGTTTACTGTCCTGACATTTTGGGGGGTGCTAAATTGTAAGCACCCCTGTAAAGCCTGAAGGTGCTCATTGGACTTTGGACCCCTTAGCGCAGTTAGGGTGCAAAAAAGTGCCACACATGTGGTATTGCCATACTCAGGAGAAGTAGTATAATGTGTTTTGGGGTGTATTTTTACACATACCCATGCTGGGTGGGAGAAATATCTCTGTAAATGACAATTTGTTAATTTTTTTTACACACAATTGTCCATTTACAGAGATATTTCTCCCACTCAGCATGGGTATGTGTAAAAATACACCACAAAACACATTATACTACTTCTCCTGAGTACGGCGATACCACATGTGTGGCACTTTTTTGCACCCTAACTGCGCTAAAGGGCCCAAAGTCCAATGAGTACCTTTAGAATTTCACAGGTCATTTTGAGAAATTTCGTTTCAAGACTACTCCTCACGGTTTAGGGCCCCTAAAATGCCAGGGCAGTATAGAAACCCCACAAATGACCCCATTTTAGAAAGAAGACACCCCAAGGTATTCCGTTAGGAGTATAGTGAGTTCATAGAAGATTTTATTTTTTTGTCAAAAGTTAGCGGAAATTGATTTTAATTGTGTTTTTTCACAAAGTGTCATTTTCCGCTAACTTTTGACAAAAAATAAAATCTTCTATGAACTCACCATACTCCTAACGGAATACCTTGGGGTGTCTTCTTTCTAAAATGGGGTCATTTGTGGGGTTCCTATACTGCCCTGGCATTTTAGGGGCCCTAAACCGTGAGGAGTAGTCTTGAAACGAAATTTCTCAAAATGACCTGTGAAATTCTAAAGGTACTCATTGGACTTTGGGCCCTTTAGCGCAGTTAGGGTGCAAAAAAGTGCCACACATGTGGTATCGCCGTACTCAGGAGAAGTAGTACAATGTGTTTTGGGGTGTATTTTTACACATACCCATGCTGGGTGGGAGAAATACCTCTGTAAATGGACAATTGTGTGTAAAAAAATCAAAAGATTGTCATTTACAGAGGTATTTCTCCCACCCAGCATGGGTATGTGTAAAAATACACCCCAAAACACATTATACTACTTCTCCCGAGTACGGTGATACCACATGTGTGGCACTTTTTTGCACCCTAACTGCACTAAGGGGCCCAAAGTGCAATGAGTACCTTTAGGATTTCACAGGTCATTTTTGTTTCAAGACTACTCCTCACGGTTTAGGGCCCCTAAAATGCCAGGGCAGTATAGGAACCCCACTAATGACCCCATTTTAGAAAGAAGACACCCCAAGGTATTCCGTTAGGAGTATGGTGAGTTCATAGAAGTTTTTATTTTTTTGTCACAAGTTAGCGGAAATTGATTTTAATAGTTTTTTTTCACAAAGTGTCATTTTCCGCTAACTTGTGACAAAAAATAAAATCTTCTATGAACTCACCATACTCCGTACGGAATACCTTTGGGTGTCTTCTTTCTAGAATGGGGTCATTTGTGGGGTTCCTATACTGCCCTGGCATTTTAGGGGCCCTAAACCGTGAGGAGTAGTCTTGAAACCAAATGTCGCAAAATGACCTGTGAAATCCTAAAGGTACTCATTGGACTTTGGGCCCCTTAGCGTACTTAGGGTGTAAAAAAGTGTCACACATGTGGTACCGCCGTACTCAGGAGAAGTAGTATAATGCGTTTTGGGGTGTATTTTTACACATACCCATGCTAAGTGGGAGAAATATCTCTGTAAATGACAATTGTTTGATTTTTTTACACACAATTGTCCATTTACATAGAAATTTCTCCCATCCAGCATGGGTATGTGTAAAAATACACCCCAAAACACATTATACTACTTTTCCTGAGTACAGCGGTACCACATGTGTGACAATTTTTTGCAGCCTAGGTGCGCTAAGGGGCCCAACGTCCTATTCACAGGTCATTTTGAAGCATTTGTTTTCTAGACTACTCCTCGCGGTTTAGGGCCCCTAAAATGCCAGGGCAGTATAGGAACCCCACAAGTGACCCCATTTTAGAAAGAAGACACCCCAAGGTATTCCGTTAGGTGTATGGCGAGTTCATAGAAGATTTTATTTTTTGTCACAAGTTAGTGAAAAATGACACTTTGTGAAAAAAAACCAATAAAAATTAATTTCCGCTAACTTTTGACAAAAAATAAAATCTTCTATGAACTCGTCATACACCTAACAGAATACCTTGGGGTGTCTTTTTTTCTAAAATAGGGTCACTTGTGGGGTTCCTATACCGCCCAGGCATTTTACAGGCCCAAAACCGTGAGTAGTCTGGAAACCAAATGTCTCAAAATGACTGTTCAGGGGTATAAGCATCTGCAAATTTTGATGACAGGTGGTCTATGAGGGGGCGAATTTTGTGGAACCGGTCATAAGCAGGGTGGCCTTTTAGATGACAGGTTGTATTGGGCCTGATCTGATGGATAGGAGTGCTAGGGGGGTGACAGGAGGTGATTGATGGGTGTCTCAGGGGGTGGTTAGAGGGGAAAATAGATGCAATCAATGCACTGGGGAGGTGATCGGAAGGGGGTCTGAGGGGGATCTGAGGGATTGGCCGAGTGATCAGGAGCCCACACAGGGCAAATTGGGGCCTGATCTGATGGGTAGGTGTGCTAGGGGGTGACAGGAGGTGATTGATGGGTGTCTCAAGGTGTGATTAGAGGGGGGAATAGATGCAAGCAATGCACTGGCGAGGTGATCAGGGCTGGGGTCTGAGGGCATTCTGAGGGTGTGGGCGGGTGATTGAGTGCCCTAGGGGCAGATAGGGGTCTAATCTGATAGGTAGCAGTGACAGGGGGTGATTGATGGGTAATTAGTGGGTGTTTAGGGTAGAGAATAGATGGAAACACTGCGCTTGGGTGGTGATCTGATGTCGGATCTGCGGGCGATCTATTGGTGTGGGTGGGTGATCAGTTTGCCCGCAAGGGGCAGGTTAGGGGCTGATTGATGGGTGGCAGTGACAGCGGGTGATTGATGGGTGGAAGTGACAGGGGGTGATTGATGGGTGGCAGTGACAGGGGGTGATTGATGGGTGATTGATAGGTGATTGACAGGTAATCAGTGGGTTATTACAGGGGAGAACAGATGTAAATATTGCACTGGCGAATTGATAAGGGGGGGTCTGAGGGCAATCTGAGCGTGTAGGCGGGCGATTGGGTGCCCGCAAGGGGCAGATTAGGGTCTGATCTGATGGGTAACAGTGACAGGTGGTGATAGGGGGTGATTGATGGGTAATTAGTGGGTGTTTAGAGGAGAGAATAGATGTAAACGCTGCGCTTGGGTGGTGATCTGATGTCGGATCTGCGGGCGATCTATTGGTGTGGGTGGGTGATCAGATTGCCCGCAAGGGGCAGGTTAGGGGCTGATTGTTGGGTGGCAGTGACGGGGTGATTGATGGGTGATAGGTGATTGGCAGGTGATTGACAGGTGGTCAGTGGGTTATTACAGGGAAGGACAGATGTAATTAATGCACTGGCGAATTGATAAGGGGGGGGGTCTGAGGGCAATCTGAGCGTGTGGGCGGGTGATTGGGTGCCCGCAAGGGGCAGATTAGGGTCTGATCTGATAGGTAACAGTGACAGGTGGTGATAGGGGGTGATTGATGGGTAATTAGTGGGTGTTTAGAGAAGATAACAGATGTAAACAATACATTTGGGAGGTAATCTGACGGCGGGTTTGCGGGCGATCTAATGGTGTGGGTGGGTGATCAGATTGCCCGCAAGGGGCAGGTTAGGGGCTGATTGATGGGTGGCAGTGACAGGGGGTGATTGATGGGTGATAGGTGATTGGCAGGTGATTGACAGGTGATCAGTGGGTTATTACAGGGAAGAACAGATGTAATTAATGCACTGGTGAATTGATAAGGGGGGGTCAGGGGGCAATCTGAGCGTGTGGGCGGGTGATTGGGTGCCCGCAAGGGGCAGATTAGGGTCTGATCTGATAGGTAAAAGTGACAGGTGGTGATAGGGGGTGATTGATGGGTGATTGATGGGTAATTAGTGTGTGTTTAGAGGAGAGAATAGATGTAAACAATGGATTTGGGAGGTGATCTGATGTCGGATCTGCGGGCGATCTATTGGTGTGGGGGGGTGATCAGATTGCCCGCAAGGGGCAGGTTAGGGGCTGGCTGATGGGTGGCAGTGACAGGGGGTGATTGACGGGTGATTGATGGGTGATTGACAGGTGATTGACAGGTGATTGACAGGTGATTGACAGGTGATCAGGGGGATAGATGCATACAGTAAACAGGGGGGGTGGTCTGGGAGGGGGGTCTGGGGAGAATCTGAGGGGTGGGGGGTGATCAGGAGGGGGCAGGGAGCAGGGTGGGGGATAAAAAAAAAAAATAGCGTTGACAGATAGTGACAGGGAGTGATTGATGGGTGATTAGGGGGGTGATTGGGTGCAAACAGGGGTCTGGGGGGTGGGCAGGGGGGGGTCTGATGGGTGCTGTGGGCGATCTGGGGCAGGGGGGGGGAAAAATCAGTGTGCTTGGTGCAGACTAGGGTGGCTGCAGCCTGCCCTGGTGGTCCCTCGGACACTGGGACCACCAGGGCAGGAGGCAGCCTGTATAATACACTTTGTAAACATTACAAAGTGTATTATACACTTTGTATGCGGCGATCGCGGGGTTAACATCCCGCCGGCGCTTCCGTATGGCCGGCGGGATGTTGCGGCGGGTGAGCGGCGCCAGGCGGAGGCGGAGGATCGCGTCACTGATGACGCGATCGCTCCGCCCATGCCCCTACAAGGACCGCCGCCAATTGTCAATACGGCGGTCCTTGCGGGGTGCACTTCCCGGCCGCCAATTGTACATACGGCGGTCGGGAAGTGGTTAATAGAGCCAATTTTAATTGTTCTATGGAAAAAAATTCCCTCAACACGACCAAAAAATAAAATAAAACATTTTGAGGTAAAACACACCTATATAGTGGTTCTGAGGTAATACTAATAATGACTTCAGAATCAATAAATTTGAACAATTATCATGAAGAATACCACTCAATGGACGCTTGCAGCTAAAACTGGCGTCTGGATTACCTACCTGAGGTAAAATACAGCTCGAGCTGAAAGAGATTCCGGTTGAAAAAAAATCACTTCCGATCAAATAAACCAATCTCAATCTTTTTTCTCAATTTTAATTTTCGGCATATTCGATCATTTACCCCAGATTTTCGTCCTAATTGAACATTTGTGTATGGTACCTCGAAAACAACTATGAGATCTTTTTGATCTAATGGGATAATCGAACGAATTTATCTAATCAAAAAAAAAATGTACCATGTATGGCCACCATAAGGGTTTAAAAGTGGTGAGACCTGCTAACAGTTCCACCACTTTGTGCTTATGGCCAGGGTCCAGTAGCGTTGCCACCCAGAACAGGTCGTTCTCCTTGAGACTTTTTATACGGGAGTCCCTCAGCTGGCAGGACAGCATGAAAGACCCCATTTGAACAAGGATGGTTGCCGAGCTAGCCAGCTCCTCTTCCTTACTAAGGTCATAAAAGGTCTCCTCCTCCCCCCAGCCCTTCAGTGACATTGTTCTGTCTGTGGAGTATCACACAGACACAGAGCTATGCAATAGTGCAAACACAACACAGTGATAACAGAGACCCTGCTGCAGTGGTAGTAGTCTGCTTGTGTAATGTGGGCTGTGGCACACAATTATATCACACTAGAAGGGGCCACACCTTGTGCTGCATGCGCGCTCAACTGAACGGACCAGCTTGGGCGTTGTTATTTATTTAAAAAAGTATTCGTTTTTTTTAGAAAAATAATGTGAATGTCATTTACAAAAATTTTGTATTAAGTTAGTTCGTTAAGCTCAAGTAAACGGACCAGTGTGGAGCCGCATCATGTCACGTGTACCAGAGGCCTGGATGGGATGGGAAGTTAATTATAGAACTTTATGATGATAGTAAGCAGACTGGCTCACTGCACAACTGAACCAAATATACAAATATTTTTTTCTTTTGTTTTTCTTAAAGCATGTTTGTCAAAAAATATTTCTAAAGTTATTATATTTGTGTGCTGCTTTTATTAATGTGTGCATACCACTGGTGTTTGTGTTTTGCGATCAGTTGCCTTCGCAAAACAGTTGTCCCTAGTTGGGTGTTGGACTTCCCACGACTCAGCTTCTTTTGGCAGAGGTTGCAGTTGGCATTGCTGGCATCAGAGGCACACAAACAAAAAAATGCCACACTGGTGAGCTTTGGAATGCCGGCATTCGGGTGATGGCAACAGCAGGCATTGAAGGGCGTGTCAGCTGGCTGTCGCCAAGTGCATCACTAAATGCATCATGTGTGAATAACTCCTCTGTCAAAACAAGTGGAGCAGCTGTGGTGCTATTGGTGGTGGTGGTAAGTTGTTGTGGGGTACCAGAAGCAGAGCAGGAGGAGGACGGTGCGTCAAGGAGGTTCCGTGCAGAAGCTGTAGAAGATGTGGTGTGCTGTGTAAGCCAGTAAACCATGTCCTCAGAGTTTTTGGGGTTGAGGGTACGTGCCCTCTGAATACTGTGCATTCTTCCAGGGCTGCAGGAAATCACAGCAGCACGACCTCAAGGACACTTGCGTGGTTTTTATGCCGTATGTAGATGCGGATGGTGGCGCAATCGCCGCTTCCGCATCAGCTGGCACGGCGTCTTCCGCCGTGGTGTCTCCGGGCCTCCCATCGGCACCTGGGAGGTCCGGTGTCAGCATGTAAGAGAGCGAGCATTGGGCTCGCGTGCGCGCGGACCACTGCCGCACTTATACGCTTAGGAAGCGTATCAGGTGACCTGCCTGGTCAGCTGACAGCAGGCTGCTTCCTTATTGGCTGGGCTTCGGGGCGGAGCTATGGGCTGCCCTGGGCTACTTTAGCACTGGCCTGTCAGTTGTCTCTTGTCTGCTGTTGCGAATACTTCACAGTACTAGCTCTCAGACCCCTAGTCAGATCCTGGTGTGTCCCGGGGAGTCACACTCAGCTTAGGACTTTTTGATAGCTATAATTATAAATTATATTACTGTTTTGATATTCCTGTGTATGACCTTCTGCTTAACCTCTGACCTTGCCTCTGCCTCTTGATTCTGTACTTTTGCCTATCTGATTTGTTGCTGACTATTTGCCTGAATACCGACTAAGTCTGCCTTACGATTCTGTACCATTACTGCCCGACCCGTTGCCGACCTTCCACCTGTTTATTGACTATGATTTGCCTAACGACTTTGTACCACTACTGTCTGACCCGTTGCTGACCTTGCTAGTACGACCATTCGCCTCCTGGTGATAGGCTAGCCTCAGTCTCGAAGGGCTATCACTTAAGGATTCCTCCTGTTTACTGTTTGCACCAAACATCACACTTGTGCAATAAAGATTGTCATACCTATTGTTGCGGATCTGCATTATTGGTGATATTGCAGATCACCATATAATCAGATACTAGTATTGCTGTTGAGCTATCACTGATCGTTACAGTGGTGGCCTGCCTCTGCCTGTCATTTTTATATTGGGGTACTGTGCCTGCAACAAGTGAAATGTAATGCAGTGGAGGTGCCTGCAACTGAATATGGCAACAACAATAGCAGTAGTGTACACGACTCTCGTTGTCAGTGGGCTGTATAGGGTCACAAATCGAGATACGCAACAGTTCAAACACAATACAGTGATAATAACAGAGGCCCTGGAGCACTAGTGGTAAAACTGTGCTTGTACTTTTATGTGGCACACAATTAGTTACATAGTTACATAGTTATTTGGGTTGAAAAAAG